>NC_081550.1:19439612-19442283 GCF_901000735.1 Corylus avellana | reverse complement strand
CCTCTCAATTATTAGTTTGCATGATAACAACTTTACTGCTCCAGTTCCAGAATTTTTTGCAGATTTCAAAAATTTGACATCCTTGGATTTCAGTTATTGTTACTTGAATGGAAAATTTCCTGAAAAGATCTTCCAGGTTCCAACGCTACAAACGCTTAAGTTGTCGTATAACCCTCAACTTGAAGTTTCTTTTCCAGAATTTCTCCCAAATGAATCTCTTCGACACACGGACCTTGGCTATACAAATTTTTCTGGGTCATTACCACCTTCTCTCGATAACCTTAAAATGTTGTCAACATTATATCTTGACGGATGCAATGTCAACGGACCAATTCCAACCTCAATTGCGAGCCTCACACAATTGGCCTATTTGGACTTGTCATACAACAATTTCAACGGATCAATTCCAGACTCAATTGCCAACCTCACACAATTGGCCTATTTGGACTTGTCAAACAACAATTTCAATGGATCAATTCCAAATTTCGGGATGGTCAAGAATCTGACTTCCTTACGGCTTGATAATAATCATCTATCTGGTCAAATTAATTCCACTCAGTGGGAAGAACTTTTGAATCTGGAATCTCTTGACTTGAGCGGCAATTCATTGAATGGGAATATTCCAATTTCTCTATTTTCCCTTCCATCATGGCAAGAGTTAGATCTTTCGCACAACCAATTTTCTGGCTCCCTGAACCTTACTGTGATTCAAAAGTTTAAAAGGCCTTCAAAGCTTGATCTTTCATACAACAACTTGTTGGTTGAACTTAATGGTTTTAACATTTCGTTAACCTCATTCCCCCAATTTTACCACTTAGGGTTGGCTTCTTGCAAGTTGAAAGTATTTCCTGATTTCTTGAGAAACCAATCCAGTTTATATTATCTAGACCTTTCAAACAACCAGATCTATGGAGAGATACCAGCAAGCATCAGTCAATCCCTTGCCAACACTATATTCTTGTATCTTTCAAGTAATAAATTATATGGGAGCATCCCTAGATCAATATGCAAAGCTACAAATCTTCAACTTCTAGATCTGTCTAATAATTCCTTCAGTGGCACAATTCCCCAATGCTTGATTAAGATGAGCCGTACACTTGGGGTGCTGAATCTAAGGATAAACAACCTCAATGGCACAATTCCAGATGCATTTCCAGATAATTGTGGTTTACAAACTTTATATCTCAATAAAAACCAACTAGAAGGGGGGCTACCAAAATCTTTGGCCAATTGCATTGGGTTGGAGGTCTTGGACATTGGGAACAACCACATCGAGGATACCTTCCCATTTTACTTGAAGAACACATCGATGTTGAGGGTTCTTGTTTTGCGATCTAACAAATTTTACGGGCCCATTACTCATCCAGAGCCTAATGCCACCTGGCTGACGCTTCAAGTTATAGACGTGGCTTCAAACAATTTTATTGGTCACCTTCCAATAATACTTCTTTCGACTTGGATGACAATGATAAATCGTTCACTTGAGGCCCAATCAAGGCCAAGTTACCTCGAAACTCCTGTGGCTGGAATTTATTATCGAGATATGATAACAGTTACTATCAAGGGTTTCATGGTGGAGTTGAAGAATATCCAAGAAATCTTCACTACTATTGACTTTTCGTGCAATGGTTTTGATGGTCCAATACCTAAAGAAATGGGGGAATTCAAAGTGCTTCATATTCTCAACTTGTCGCATAATGCTTTCACGGGCCAAATTCCATCATCGTTGGAGAAAATGAGGAATCTTGAAGTACTAGACCTGTCAAGCAACAAACTTTTTGGTAAGATTCCTGTGCAACTTGCCGATGGTCTTATTTTCCTTTCTTTTCTCGACCTTTCCTTCAATCAATTGGTGGGGCAAATTCCGTCGACTAAACAATTTGCTACATTTTCGGAAACTTCATACGAAGGGAATCAAGGATTATGTGGCTTTCCTTTGAAATCACATTGCACATATGGGGAACCACCACGATTGTCACCTGCAACGTATGAAAAGAAGCATTGGAATTATGGGACTGTGATCGAATGGAATTATGTAAGTGTTGAACTGGGATTTATTTTTGGCTTTGGAATTGTCATTGGGCCACTTATGTTTTGGAAGAAGTGGAGGATATGGTATTACAGACACGTTGATAACATTCTTTTAAGGATCTTCCCCAAATTGTATCTTGGAAAAGAACATCATCACAGGCGCAGATGTGGAAACCAGAGGTCGAGGCACTAGACATAGTTATGAAGCGCAATGCCTTCAAGTTTATCATGCATGATTAACTATTGTGGTTTTGGTTTCGCTATTAAGCAAAATAAAAAATGGATCCATGTAATTGGATGCAAATTAATATTGTCTTTAAGGTATGCCATTAATTTGTAATTGGAAAACTATATTTCTGAAGTACTTGTTTGATATTATTTTTTGGGGCTACTCATTCATGTGGAGCAAAAATTGGCACACAACATTGGTAGTGGACTGCAAGATGACTTGTACATATGAATTGCATGACCATCCCTTTCACACCTGAAGTTCGTAAACCGTTGGTGTTTGAATACCAACGTTGTTTGGTCGTCAGCTTGAGGATTTTATTTTTAACTCTCAGGTATGTTTGGTTCTTTAATTTAATATTTTTAGGTAATTTAACAGTTTTTCAGTTTAATATGTTTGGGACGTGTTTTG
>NC_081550.1:19431964-19439512 GCF_901000735.1 Corylus avellana | reverse complement strand
ATAAATTGAAACACACAGATGTTTCAGAAATGACCAAGTTTGCAAGACAAAGGTGGTAGCAAGAAACTCACATTAGCAAGTCTAAGGTGCAATGCACACTGCAGTGTTCACAGATTTGTTCAAATGAAGTTTGACTTTTTGTTAAGAATTTGGAAAGAACACATTAAGGTTTCATCAACACTCATCATTGCACCAGCATTATCAAATTCGCCACAATAGTTAGGAGCAGAGAATATTGTTACAAGCTGCCTCTCAGCAAAGAATTCATACCCCTCCTCAACAACCTGGAACAATATGCATCCTGGTAAGCTACTTGAGTGCAAAAAATAGGGGCAAATAAGGGACTGTCACTAACCTGATGTGCTCGACAAACGAGGTCCATATCATTCTTCATTAAGAATTCTGACACTTTATCTGGACCAAAGGTGTAAGAGACTCCACGGTCATTCATTCCCCAGCCTTTGACATCTCTACTAGGATCCGACCAAAGTAAATCACAAAGCAAACCAGAATCTGGCACGTCAGTTGGACGAGGTAAGTTCCTGATTTGATCTAAATTTGTTAGATCAGGGGAGAGGCCACCATGCATGCACAATATTTTATTGTCTATGAGCGCGGCCACAGGAAGACAATTAAAACAATCAGCAAAGGTTTTCCAAAGTCTTACGTTGAACCGGCGTTTACATTCATCATAAAATCCATATATCCGATTAATTGAAGCACATTCATGGTTCCCTCTCAAAAGAAAAAAGTTCTCAGGGTATTTGATTTTATAGGCAAGCAAAAGGCATATTGTTTCTAAACTCTGCTTGCCACGGTCCACATAGTCCCCTAGGAATAAATAATTGGCATTAGGAGGAAAACCCCCATGCTCAAAAAGCCTCAGAAGATCAGAATATTGTCCATGAATATCACCTGGTAAAAGAAAAAAAAAAAAAAAAACAAATATTAGTATTCACTTCTTTTGGTAAGTATAAAAACTAGTGTTCGCTTGACTTGAAGGGAGATAAACGTGATACATGCAGAAGAACAATCCAAACCCCCATCATAGAAACAACAAAAGGTAGCCCAGTCAAAGGTTAAGCATTGTTTTTAATATGTTATCTAAATTAGCATGAAAACAAACAAACTTCTATATTTAGGTGATAAAAATACATCAAGATATACAGAACGCATCTGCCAAATGGCATACTCAAGTAGAGAATATTAAAAAACAATCCCAGCTCCTGGAGTTAATCCTATTAGAAACCTACTTTAAAAACACAATTTAACATTTAGCACACCCTAATTACGTATTCACTTTTTAATCGAGGCTATTTAGTAGAAAACAAAAAATTATGTAGGGTACGTCACCGTTTCAGTATTACCAGGAACTCTCTCCCTAGTAATGGATCCCATTTCCCATGCTTCCAGCTTCTAAAACTTGTGGCAAGATGTTTTGGCAACTTCAGGGATAACATGCGGTGAAATCTGGAGCTGTATTCTTTGTTTCCTACCCTTGTATCACTATAATATTTGTCATTTATGCTTTTTTTTTTTAAGTACTAATGTTATAGAAATGAAAAACTAACACAGCCCTCATACACAAAATGTATGCAAGGTAGACAACCATCAAAGGTGTCCAAAATCTAAAAAATTTACAAGGTTTAAAAAGATTCAAAAATGAGGAAGAAGGACCATAGACTACAATCCAATCTAAGAGGGATCTCATAAAAGTGAATTTTAAAGAAAGCACGAAGGTCTCGCAATCCTCAAAGTGGAGACGATTCCTTTCTCTCAAATGTTTCACATTAAGAACGAAGGAATAAATTTATCATTTATGCTTAAAATATTACATAATAGTGTAACACAATATCCAATTTAATTTATGCCTTTTAAGATCTACTCATATGAATAATCGCCCAAAGACATTTCCCACATTTCTTCATGTCAAGTGTCAACCTTCCCAGTCCATGACTTCTGTCTCCACTGAAGTCACCTATACACCTCAAGTAGGTTATCACACTGATCAATTTCAACGTGTCTGCTATAAGCACAACCCAATAAACATGGAACCTTGACAAATAGAAGCATATTGCCTAACTTCAACCATAGTTAACCACCTACTCTCACGACCTTTATATAATAGCGTATGTGTTTTGAGACTTAATTTCATCATAACCATGGTCTATCAAGCACACTAAGTCCAACGTAACCCACAGGCCCACTTTAACAGAATGAACCAGAGCATCAATATATGGAACAACAATGTCAATTATGGCAAACAATATCAGATGAGACCATCTAAAACCAACCACTACCTCTCCGAGAATTTCGGTTAAAGAATCGTTTCTATTTGGTATAAAGGAATCCAAATGATGATTTTGATACATCGTAGGGAAATAAAATAAATAATAATCAACTTTCACTTTTTTATATGTAGTAAAAGTTGTAAAAGCAAACTCTGTTTCACAATTTTGGCAAATATCACCAGAAACTCATGTATTGTAGTCAACACATTCAAGACAGGAAAAAGCAATCTGTTTTAAGAAATAAGGTCGAAACATAGCATGTTTCTATTGAGCTGTTGATGGTATATATGCTTCGCTCTTAGAAGCAACTAGTTTTTGCTTCTACATAAAAGCAGGTTTCTGCCTTATGATTTCAGAAAATTACTCTTTACAGTGCATAGTCAACTGGAAAAGGAGAAAGTACATTTTCAAGCGCTAATCATATGATACCTTAATGTGCTGTATCAAAAATCTCGACGATTTTTTCAACCAAACTCTATATTTTTCATTATGTAATCACTTCCATGCTATGAGATAAACATGTCATAATTCCGAAGACCCTCATTACAACCTCATCTGCACCTCCAAAGAAGATCAAAATTCTGGCAAAGAACATCCTCAAAGAAAAATCAGCCTCAGTTCTCTCTTCTTCACTTCATAGATTTGAAGGCTCTTCTAGCAAACTTAATAAAATAGACCTGGTTCACCACAACCACCTCATTGATGATAGAAGACTCTCTTGTACGTGGGTACCATAAATGTGATATAGCTTCTCTCTTTCTTCCTCTATGCAGTTGCCTTTCGACAAAACTTTCTCTAAAGCAGATTAAGACTCTGAACACTTTACACTTACATGTAGCATCCTCCATCTCCTCAAGTCCCCATTCTTTTCATGGCTCTTCTTGGTGCCCATCTGCACACTTCTCCACAACTTCTCTACAGTCTTTGCTGTGTCTCACCAATGTTTGGGCAATCAGCAGTTGTTGTTGCTCGAATTGAAGAACACCCTTATATTCAATTCTACTACGTCTACAAAACTGGCTAAGTGGAACCAAAGTGTCGATTGTTGTTCTTGGGAAGGCATAACCTGCAACGAGGGACGTGTTATTGGTCTCGACCTGTCCTTTGAATACATCTCGGGTGGACTTAACAATTCAAGTAGCCTCTTCAGTCTTTAGCATCTTCAAAACCTGAGTTTGGCTTATAACGACGTCAACTATTCTCATGAGATTCCATCAGAGTTTGACAGGTTGGTGAATTTGAGTTATTTGGATCTCTCAGCTGCTGGCTTTGCAGGGCAGATTCCTATTGCGATTTCGCGCTTGACAAGGTTGGTTACTCTTCATTTATCTACCAATTACATCTATCAACTGAAACTTGAGAATCCAAATTTAAATGTGCTTGTTCAAAACCTTTCGGAGCTTATGGAACTTGATCTTAATGGTGTATCAATATCAACACAAGATACTGAGTGGTGTCAAGCTTTATCATCTTCATTGCCTAATTTGAGAGCGATGAGCTTGCCATACTGCAATCTTTCGAGCACTATTGATTCCTCCTTAAGGAATCTTCATTCCCTCTCTATTATTAGTTTGTATGGAAACAATTTGTCTACTCCAGTTCCATAATTTTTTGCAGATTTCAAAAATTTGACATCCTTGGATTTCTCTTCTTGTGAGTTGAATGGAAAATTTCCGGAAAAGATCTTCCAGGTTCCAACGCTACAAACGCTTGTCTTGTCATATAACTCTCAACTTGAAGTTTCTTTGCCAGAATTTCTCCCAAATGGATCTCTTCGATACATGGAGCTTAGCTATACAAATTTTTCTGGGTCATTACCACCTTCTATCGGTAACCTTAAAATGTTGTCAACATTATATCTTGACCGAAGCAATTTCAACGGACCAATTCCAACCTCAATTGCGAGCCTCATACAATTGGCCTCTTTGGACTTGTCAAACAATAATTTCAATGGATCAATTCTAGTCTCAATTGCGAGCCTCACACAATTGGCCTATTTGAACTTGTCACACAACAATTTCAATGGATAAATTCCAAATTTCGGGATGTTCAAGAATCTGACTTCCTTATATCTTTATAATAATCATCTGTTTGGTCAAAATAATTCCACTCAATGGGAAGAATTTTTGAATCTACAATATCTTGACATGAGGGGCAATTCATTGAATGGGAGTATTCTAGTTTCTCTACTTTCCCTTCCATCATTGCGAGAGTTAGATCTTTCACACAACCAATTTTCTGGCTCCTTGGACCTTAGTGTGATTCAAAAGTTTGAAAGTCCTTTAAAGCTAGATCTTTCATACAACAACTTGTTGGTTGAATTTAGTGGCTTTAACATTTCATTAATCTCATTTCCCCAATTTTCCTACTTAGGGTTGGCTTCTTGCAAGTTAAAAGTATTTTCTGATTTCTTGAGAAACCAATCTAGTTTAAGATATCTAGACCTTTCATACAATCAGATCTATGGAGAGATTCCAGCAAGCATCAGTCAATCCCTTGCCACCACTAGCTTATTGTCTCTTTCAAGTAATAAATTATATGGGAGCATCCCTAGACCAATATGCAATGCTATATATCTTGGAACTCTAGATCTGTCTAATAATTCCTTTAGTGGCACAATTCCCCAATGCTTGATTGAGATGAGCGGTACACTTGAAGTGCTTAATCTAAAGACAAACAATCTCAATGACACAATTCCTAATGCATTTCCAGTTAATTGTGGTTTACATACTTTATTTCTCAATAAAAACCAACTAGAAGGAGGGTTACCAAAATCATTGGTCAATTGCATTGGGTTGGAGGTCTTGGACATTGGAAACAGCCACATCGAGGGTACCTTCCCATTTTACTTGAAGAACACATCCTCGTTGAGGGTTCTTGTTTTGCGAGCTAACAAATTTTACGGGCCAATTACTCATCCAGGGCCTAATGCCACTTGGCTGATGCTTCAAATTATAGATGTGACTTCAAACAATTTTATTGGTAACCTTCCAATAATACTTATTTCCACTTGGATGACAATGGTGAATAAGGTCCAATTATAGCTCAATTACCTCCAAATTGAAATGGGTAGTTTGTACTATCAAGATACGGTAAGAATTATTAGCAAGGGTTCAGAGGTGGAGCTGGTGAAGATCCTAACAATCTTCACCACTATTGACTTTTCTTGCAACAGTTTCGACGGTCCTATACCTGAAGAAATTGGAGAACTCAAAGTTTTATATAATCTCAACTTGTCGCATAATACTTTCACGGGCCAAATTCCATCATCTTTGTGGAAATTGAGGAATCTTGAGTGACTAGACCTGTCAAGCAACAATCTTTCTGATAAGATTCATATGCAACTTGCCGATGGTCTTATTTTTCTATCAATTCTCAACCTTTCCTTCAATCAGTTGGAGGGGCAAATTCCATTCATCAAGCAATTTGCCACATTTTTGGAAACTTCATTTGAAGGGAACGAAAGATTATGTGGCATCCCTTTAAAATCACACTGCACATATGAGGAGCCGCGATTGTCACCTCCAACATATGAAGAAAAACATTAGAATTCTGGAATTGTGATCGAGTGGAATTACATAAGTATTAAATTGTGATTTATTTTTGGCATTGGAATTGTCATTGGGCTTCTTATGTTCTGGAAGAGGTGGAGGATATGGTATTACAAACATGTTAATGACATTCTTTTCAAGATCTTCCCTCGATTGTATCTTGGAAAAGAATACCATAAAAGGTACAGACATAGAAATCAGAGGCCAAGGCACCAGTCATAGTTATGCAACGCAATACCTCCAAGTTTATCATTATTAACTCTAGTTGTTTCGATTCGCAATTATGCAAAAAAAATAAAAATAAAAATAAAAAACAATCCATGTAATTTGATGCAAGTATTGTCTTTATGGTATGATATTTGTAATTGGCAAACTTATATTACTCAACTACGTACTTGTTTGATATTATTTTTTCGGACTACTTATGAGGCGTACATGTTCTGTTTTTGGTTTTTCTCTCTCGTTTTGAGAGTTCGGTTTGTTGGTGTTGTAGTTGCTTCTGCAACTTGAGTTCTTGTGACTTCTTTGGGTATGTTTGGTTCTTTAATTTAATATTTTCAGGTAATATAAGACTTTTTTTTTTCCCCAGTTTAATGGTTGGAACATGGTACGTATTTTATCAATTGATATCATTCTCACTTTTCCAAAAAAATAAATAAATAATATCCCCTGTAAGAGAGGTATTTAGAAAGTATATATGTGATTAGTCTAAGAAAACACAATTAATTAGGCACTTTGACATAAGCACAATAGTGTTTCCTTTTGAAATCCGAGAAAATAAATATTTAAGAAGGATATGCTCTATTCTCCAAAGCAGAAGCTTGAATCTGTCATTGAGATTAAGCTTCCTGAGAGCTTTCCAATTTGAGAAGGTCTCTTTGGTTAATTTGGAGGTGGTAGGCTGATTTAGTGGAAAAGTTTCCAGGTGAGTTATGGACCCAAATGAGCTTGTCAGGGATGGCAAGGTGGGAATTCTGAGGTTAAGAATGTTTTGAGCACTCTTGGGGTTCAAAAAGGGAGTTGACTAAAGAGGGGAGCAGGTCTTTGTGGAGGGGTTGATGAGGCTTGATACCAGGAGATTGGGTTTGGTTAGGTTACTGTCATTTAGTGGTTTGAGATCCTGGGAAAACGTGTTTAATGACTTGTATTCTATACTTGTATAGTTAGCTATTTTAGGAAATTATGTAACAGCCTGTATTCCTATAATTAGGCTGATTTGGTTAGTGTCCTATTATATCCCATAAATCATGGGATTTGAAATAACTTAGTTAGTTTTCCTTTTCTGCTGCTAGGGTTGATGTATATAGCTAACGTTTTGTGTATTATTCAAATCAATGAAGAATCAGTTTCTGTCTTTCTCAGTTTCTGACATGGTATCAAAGCTTTAGGTTCTTTTCTGGATTAAAACCTCTTCACACAGGCCTTCATTGCCAAGATCATACTGCTGTTTTTTGTACTCTGTTTTACCCTGTTTTTTGGTTCAAAAACAGAGTATTTTTGCACGTTTCTGTTTAGCCTTCATTGCTGAAATTTCTTAGAGCAGTTTCTGTTCTTAGTTCTACCTTTGCCAACCTTCATTGCTGATGGTTTCTGTTTTGAGTGATCAGCCTTAATCGCCAAGAGATCATTGTTCGTGAAGAATGTCGGAGGCTGCAAAGACGACCGCTACAGCACAATCGGAGGAGATTGTTCGATCCCAACAACCC
>NC_081550.1:19422630-19427630 GCF_901000735.1 Corylus avellana | reverse complement strand
ATGTGAGAAATGTGAGTGGTATTCCAACATTTCCAATGCTCAGCAGTAGTACTAATGCAGGGCTTATAAATGTTCATCAACTCAAAACAATTTCCCCGTGGAGTCTATGACGTGCAGTCATTTACAGAACCAAATGTATTTGCTCACCACAATTTCGGTGATCAGAGCGCTTTGACAATCATTTTAAATCAAAATTCTGACTTTGCCACCACCCTAAATAGCAATTGGCTGCAAAATGACAAGTCACAAAGCTCCTTCTGAAGACAATATTTTCGGTATATAACTCATACCTTCAACACAAAGGAAGAGATGCTAGATTTTCAACTTATGTTTGAAGGAGCTTATGATCCAGCCTTTCCATCTTCACATGCTCTTTGTTCAGAATTAGAGGAAAGGCATTCTGCAAGCAAGGTGTCAACATAAGAATGATGAGAATTGTTTTTATTAGAGAGCAGAATCAAGAGATGAAACAATATAAAATAGAATTGAAGAATGATTGTCGCAAGCCCATTACTAAGCACATGCCATTCATCGTAGTTGTAGCTTTTCATATTAACATAAATTGAAACACAGATGTTTCAGAAATGACCAAGTTTACAAGACAAAGGTGTTTAGCAAGAAACTCACATTAGCAAGTCTAAGGTGCAATGCACATTGCAGTGTTCACAGATTTGTTCAGATGAAGTTTGACCTTTTGTCTCCTGGCTTAGAATTTGGAAAGAACACATTAAGGTTTCATCAACACTCATCATTGCACCAGAATTATCAAATTCGCCACAATAGTAATTAGGAGCAGAGAATATTGTTACAAGCTGCCTCTCAGCAAAGAATTTATACCCCTCCTCAGCAACCTGGAACAATATGCATCTTGGTAATCTACTTGAGTACAACAAATAGGGGCAAATAAGGGAATGTCAGTAACTTGATGTCCTCGACAAAAAATAATCCTATTGGTTTGAAGTAATTCATTTGAAACACTAGTATTATGACATTATTAAAATATTTAATTGCTCCCAAAAAAAAAAAATTGTAATCAGGCAAGCAATTGTTGATTCCAAAACTTGGCTCGAGCAAGAAACCTAATTACCTAAATAGGCATTTGGGTAGACCTACTCAAACAGGTGAGTCTTATGAAAAGCCTTATAAAATATTAGTGACAGTAACTAAAGGCCACATCTTTTTGAAATAATGAGCTTCTTAATCCTATATTCAGAATCACTAACCTTCTCAATTCGATTTATCCTGATGGTGGCAGTCCAGGAAACAGAGCCAAATGCCAAAATGGTCATCTTTGGGGGACTTTACCCACCTCAACACACACCATAAATTCCCTTATTTTTTAGGGCTCTTCTTGGTGCCCTTGTGCACACTTTTCCTCAACTTCTATGTTTTTATGGTGTCTAGACAATGCTTTGAAGGTTCTTAGCCATAATTTCCTCCAAATAGATCTCTTAAAATGATGTCAACAATAGATCTTGTGGGATGCAACACAATTGGAATATTTGGACATATATGTCACATAAAAGTTTCGGTGGATCAATTCCAATTTTCAAAATGTGTAAGAATCTGGGGAGACTGGGAGTTAGGGTTCGAGACTTCTGTCAGTGTTCAACAATTCGGCTTTAAGTGTTTAACAAAAGGAAAAACCGAAAAAGTTGAAAAACCGAGTGATTGAGTGAACCACTGAACCGGTGAACCGTGAACCCACTCAAGTCTGAGTCCGAATGTCTGATCGTATTGGGAATTTGGGACTTTAAGTCTTTAACAAAAACGGCGTCGTTTACTCTTTTTCTAGCTTCTACTTGGTGAGGTGAACAGTATACCGGTTCTTATCGGTTAAACCGGTTAACCGATAAGAACCGGTTAACCGAACCGGACCGGACCGTTAAGGATTCCGGTATAAATTTTCTAACCGATAAGAATATCGGCATATCGGTTACGGTTAATATCGGTTCGGTCGAAACCGGTAGACGGCTGGTAATCGGTAATCGGTTAATCTGCCCACCCCTAAGAATCTGGCTCAAGTAAAGCTTTATGATAATCATCTGTTTGGTCAAATTGCTTCCACTCAGTGGGAAGAATATCATTACCCTGTATAGAGAGCTATTTACAAAGTATGCGATGATCAGTCTAGCTAGGAAAGCAGAATTAGCATAAGAACAATATTTTTTCCTTTTGAAAGTTTGAGACTTCTTTTCACTGGATAATTTAATCATGTCAATTGACCAAATTAGAAGGCTTTGACAATCATTTTAAATCAAAATTAATTCTGACTTTGCCACCTCCCTAAAAAGCAATTGGCTGCAAAATGACTCATACCTTCAACATAAACACCAGGCGGAGAAATTCAAAAATAAATGCGAAAATAAAATAAAATAGACAAAAGATTTTTACGTGGTTCGATCTATGAACATCCACAGATAAAAGCCCTAAGGGCTATATTATGCTTTTATTCAATGAATATCTTTAACAATACATGGTGCTCCTATTTATAGGAGAATTGGGGTATATAAATTTAGTAATCAAATCAAAGTAATTTGATTACCATCAAATCTAATTACAATAAAATCAATAAGATTTTATGATACAACAAATTTGATTATAGGAGATTACAATCAATTACAATAAAATCAAATCCCCTAATATTCTCTAACACCTGCAACCAACCCTGGTATCTTGATAGATTAAACTATTCAATTATTTTGTAAAGCGCCAAAAAATATATATATATATATTTCCACCAATCAAAAACATAACATATATGTCGTTTTTGAATTAGTTTGTTTAATGTTATTTTACTATTTTATGAGTTTCATATTGTTGGACCATTTTCCCTTATGAGAATTGCTATATTTCTTTTTTACTTTCTGAACAACATGCATGGTTATTGGTTAGGAATATTGACCTCTTTATACAATAAAAAAGAAATTTTATTTGAAGATGAGTTCCGGGCTGGATCTTTGATGTTGTATATAGAAAGAAAATTTGATTTGAGGTTCACTACAGATTCATTAATAGCTGATTTTGGGATATAAAAAAATGTTGGGTTCCATTTTAATAGGTGTTAGCGTTAAAAATTGAAATATATTAAGAAAAAATTATTTAGAGTCTCCTCTATCTTAATAAATTTTTTATTCATGCTTTTGCCTCATAAGAAATTTTAGTTTGCCCTCCTTAATTAAATGCAAAGAATCCTTTGCAGCTTTGAAATCTTTGCATGCTTGATAATTCTAATGGTGTGAACAAAATCAATGGTGAAAAATATGGTCGTAGAAAATATTATCCTATTGGGTAGAATGAATTTATTTGAAACAGTACTAATTTTAAATTATTATAATAATTAATTATACGAAATGAACAGTTAGCGGCAAGTTCTTTACTTTTAAATGAGTGCTTATTAACATAGCAAAATATTGTTCGGTGGTTGTAGTTAGTTAGACCTGAGGAATTAGTTTGTCAATTGAGTTGTTTTAAAATCATTATAAATTGAAGCGTACCTATTGTATCTAAAATAAATTTTTTTTTAAAAAAAAGAAGCATATTGTAGTAGGGTTGTCAATTTTTGATACGACTAGCAAACTCAATACGAACTCAATATTAAATTAAAGGGTTAGGCTGGAAGAGTCTGACTCGTTTAATTAAATGGGTCTGGTTATGGTTAACTTATATATTCTTATACCTATGTCTCGACATAGCCCAAACTCAACACGGGTCATAAGGGCTGACACTTTTTTATATAACCGACAAACCCAACAAAAACTCACTACAAAATTAAATAATTATGATTGACCTATACAGTCTTATAACTTAATACTTGACACGACTCAAATCCGACACACAAACACGAATTGCCACCTCTAATTATAGAAGTCATTAAATTTCAATTGAAAATTCTATCTCAACAAGTTACGGTACTCCTAGGTAGAAATTAAGCTTGAGTAATAAAACTTTAGTCATACCGTGAGAGCAGGAATAAGGACTTTTTGAGTAGTCCCTCTCAGCTGACTGACTGATAATAAATGCAAAGACAATAAAAAGTCATGTTTGGCATGCTGATCCATCTACTTTGGGTTTTAAATCTTATCTTAATTCAAAAGCGACAGACTAAGAGAAATAGATTTTATCTCTATGCAAAGACGGTAAGCTTTGAGTCTCGATCATACATCTAAATTGGCATTTAAGTTCGATAGGGCCCATGATGTCAACTATTTGTGACTAATAAATAAGGATGACTTAAAGTCAATCATTATATAAATTCTCACAAAACCAAATTAGGCGACAAATACTGGTGAGTGGTGACCTAAATTATTTGGATAGATGTGGAAAATTTTCCACAAGAAGCATGGGGCAATGATACAAGGAGTAGTCTTCTTAAAATCATCTCAAATGTGATGTGACATTTAAAATCACCAATAAATTAAAATTCAATAATGATCTCAAATTTAATGGTGATTTTAAATGTCACATCACCTTTTTTTTTTTTTTTGTTGAGAAATAGCAGTTCCTATGTATTTATTGCATAACTTGCAAAGCAGAGAAATCTGCTTGCAAAAAGGTTCCTTATACATCACATTTGGAATGACTCTAATCCTCTTTATATTATTACTCAGAAGCATGATATTGGGTAGTCTTTATGACTCCCGTCTGGACACCTGTAGCATATAAAACAAGCAACAAAACATCAATACAAAAACATTGGAAAATATTAGGGATATCTAACGGAGGCCTTTTTTTATCACATTTTGGTAGTTTGATGTATTAAACAGACACCTCTATCACTTTATGAGATTTTATTGAAATTGGCAACTTGAGAGTTTTATTTTTTTTTCTTTTTTCTTTTTTTTTTTAATTTATATTTTTTCCATAATTAATTAGCGGCAAGTTCATTTCTTGTAATTGTAAATGAGTGCTTATTACATGGCCAGAGGAATTAATTTGTCAATTGAGTTGTAGACTTGTAGTTGCCAAATCTGTATAAGAAGGCACTGCAGCATTTTGTA
>NC_081550.1:19405363-19422128 GCF_901000735.1 Corylus avellana | reverse complement strand
TCAATAAAGTATTACGACTTGGGCTTTTTATGAAAGGATACCATAACTATTGAGATAGAATTCTAAGTTGAAATTGATTTGGTTGGTTTGAATTGAATGATATTAAATTCATTATTCATTTATCTAATATTATCTTATATTTTTTTTTTTTGAAGGACTAATATTATCTTATATGAAACTTTTACTATTTAATCAACCACTTAATTACTAATTTTTTGTTTTTTTTTTTTTTTCACAAAATCAAGATTATAAGAATAAATTCTTTAGTAAGTGCTTCAAAATTAGTACTTAATTTTGTGAGTAGGGATAGAATTATAAGAATTGTAATGTGATTGTTGATCTTTAAGGTATAAAAATGGAAGGGAAATAATGAGAAAACGGCCTTCTACTTGAAACCTCGAAGAAAAGGGTTTGTTATTTTCTTCCACTTGTACAAAATGCTGCAGTGCCTTCTTATACAGATTTGGCAACTACAAGTCTACAACTCAATTGACAAATTAATTCCTCTGGCTATGTAATAAGCACTCATTTACAATTACAAGAAAAGAACTTGCCGCTAATTAATTATGGAAAAATATAAATTAAAAAAAAAAAAAAAAAAAAACTCTCAAGTAGCCAATTTAAAAAATCTCATAAAGTGATAGAGGTGGCCGTTTAATACATCAAACTATCGAAATGTGATAAAAAAATAAAAAATAAATAAAAGGCCTCCGTTAGATATCCCTAATATTTTCCAATGTTTTTGTATTGATGTTTTGTTGCTTGTTTTATATGCTACAGGCGTCCGGACGGGAGTCATAAAGACTACTCGATATCATGCTTCTGAGTAATGATATAAGAAGGACTAGAGTCATCACAAATGTAATTTGACATTTAAAATTATCATTGAATTTGAGATGATCATTATTAAATTTTAATTTACTGGTGATTTTAAATGCCAGATCACATTTAGGATGACTTTAAGAAGACTCTAATCCTCTTTATATAATTACCCCATGCTTCTTGTGGAAAATTTTCCACATCTATCCAAATAATTTGCGTCACCACTCACCAGTATTTGTCGCCTAATTTGGTTTTGAGAGAATTTATATAATGATTGACTTTAAGTCATTCTCATTTATTAATCACAAATAATTGACATCATGGCCCTATCGAACTTAAAAGCCAATTTACATGTATGATTGAGACTCAAAGCTTACAGTCTTTGCATGGAGATAAAATCTATTTCTCTTAGTCTGTCGCTTTTGAATTGAGATAAGATTTGAAACCCAAAGTAGATGGATCAGCATACCAAACATGACTTTTTATTGTCTTTGCATTTATTATCAGTCAGTCAGCTAAGAGTGATTACTCAAAAAGTTCTTACTCCTTATCTCACGGCATGACTAAAGTTTTATTACTCAAGCTTAATTTCTACCTAGGGGTACCGTAACTTGTTGAGATAGAATTTTCAATTGAAATTTAATGACTTCTATAATTAGAGGTGACAATTTGTGTTCGCGTGTCAAATTCGAGTCGTATCAAGTCATAAGTTATAAGATTATATAGGTCAATCATAACTCTTTAATTTTATAGTGAGTTTGTGTCAAGTTTGTCGGTTATATAAAAAAGTGTCAGCCCTTATGTCGCGTGTTGAGTTCGGGTTGTGTCGAGACATAAGTATAAGAATATATAAGTTAACCATAACCAGACCCATTTAATTAAACGAGTGAGACTCTTCAAGCCTAACCCTTTAATTTAATATTGAGTTCATTTCGAGTTTGCGGGTTGTATCAAAAATTGACAACCCTACTACAATATGCTTTTTTTTTTTTTTTTAATTTATTTTAGATACAATAGGTACGCTTCAATTTATAAAGATTTTAAAACAACTCAATTGACAAACTAATTCCTCAAGTCTAACTAACTACAACCACCGAACAATATTTTGCTATGTTAATAAGCACTCATTTAAAAGTAAAGAACTTGCCGCTAACTGTTCATTTCGTATAATTAATTATTATAATAATTTAAAATTAGTACTGTTTCAAATAAATTCATTCTAGCTACCCAATAGGATAATATTTTCTACGACCATATTTTTCACCATTGATTTTGTTCACACCATTAGAATTATCAAGCATGCAAAGATTTCAAAGCTGCAAAGGATTCTTTGCATTTAATTAAGGAGGGCAAACTAAAATTTCTTATGAGGCAAAAGCATGAATAAAAAATTTATTAAGATAGAGGAGACTCTAAATAATTTTCTCTTAATATATTTCAATTTTTAACGCAAACTCCTATTAAAATGGAACCCAACATTTTTTTATATCCCAAAAATCAGCTATGAATGAATCTGTAGTAAACCTCGAATCAATTTTTCTTTGGATATACAACATCAAAGATCCAGCCTGGAACTCATCTTCAAATAAAATTTCTTTTTTATTGTATAAAGAGGTCAATATTCCTAACCAATAACCATGCATGTTGTTCAGAAAGTAAAAAAGAAATATAGCAATTCTCATAAGGGAAAATGGTCCAACAATATGAAACTCATAAAATAGTAAAATAGCATTAAACAAACTAATTCAAAAACGACATATATATATATGTTATGTTTTTGATTGGTGGAATTTTTTTTTTTTTTTTTTTGGCGCTTTACAAAATAATTGAATAGTTTAATTTGATTTTATTGTAATTGATTGTAATCTCCAATAATCAAATTTGTTGTATCATAAAATCTGATTGATTTTATTGTAATTAGAAGTGATGGTAATCAAATTACTTTGATTTGATTACCAAATTTATATACCCCAATTCTCCTTTCAATAGGAGCACCATATATTGTAAAAGATATTCATTGAAGAGAAGAGCATAATATAGCCCTTAAGACTTTATGTATAGATGTAAATCATAGACCGAACCACGTAAAAATCTTTTGTCTATTTTATTTTATTTTCGCATTTATTTATGAATTTCTTCGGCTGGTGTTTATGTTGAAGGTATGAGTTATATATATACCGAAAATATTGTCTTGAGAAGGAGCTTTGTAACTTGTCATTTTGCAGCCAATTGCTTTTTAGGGCGGTGGCAAAGTCAGAATTCTAATTTGGTCAATTAACATGATTAAATTATCCAGTGAAAAGAAGCCTCAAACTTTCAAAAGGAAAAAATATTGTTCTTATGCTAATTATGCTTTCCTAGCTAGACTGATCATCGCATACTTTGTAAATAGCTCTCTATACAGGGTAATGATATTCTTCCCACTGAGTGGAAGCAATTTGACCAAACAGATGATTATCATAAAGCTTTACTTGAGCCAGATTCTTACACATTTTGAAAATTGGAATTGATCCACTGAAACTGTTATGTGACATGTCCAAATATTCCAATTGTGTTGCATCCCACAAGATCTATTGTTGACATCATTTTAAGAGATCTATTTGGAGGAAATTATGGTTAAGAACCTTCAAAGCATTGTCTAGACACCATAAAAACATAGAAGTTGAGGAAAAGTGTGCACAAGGGCACCAAGAAGAGCCCTAAAAAATAAGGGAATTTATGGTGTGTGTTGAGGTGGGTAAAGTCCCCCAAAGATGACCATTTTGGCATTTGGCTCTGTTTCCTGGACTGCCACCATCATGATAAATTGAATTGAGAAGGTTAGTGATTCTGAATATAGGATTAAGAAGCTCATTATTTCAAAAAGATGTGGCCTTTAGTTACTGTCACTAATATTTTATAAGGCTTTTCATAAGACTCACCTGTTTGAGTAGGTCTACCCGAATGCCTATTTAGGTAATTAGGTTTCTTGCTCGAGCCAAGTTTTGGAATCAACAATTGCTTGCCTGATTACAATTTTTTTTTGGGAGCAATTAATTATTCTAATAATGTCATAATAGTAGTGTTTCAAATAAATTACTTCAAACCAATAGGATTATTTTTTGTCGAGGACATCAAGTTACTGACATTCCCTTATTTGCCCCTATTTGTTGTACTCAAGTAGCTTACCAGGATGCATATTGTTCCAGGTTGTTGAGGAGGGGTATGAATTCTTTGCTGAGAGGCAGCTTGTAACAATATTCTCTGCTCCTAATTACTATTGTGGCGAATTTGATAATGCTGGTGCAATGATGAGTGTTGATGAAACCTTAATGTGTTCTTTCCAAATTCTTAGGCCAGGAGACAGAAAGACAAACTTCATTTGAACAAATCTGTGAACACTGCAGTGTGCATTGCACCTTAGACTTGCTAATGTGAGTTTCTTGCTACCACCTTTGCCTTGTAAACTTGGTCATTTCTGAAACATCTTCGTGTTTCAATTTATGTTAATATGAAAAGCTACAACTATGATGAATGGCATGTGCTTAGTAATGGGCTTGCCTCAATTATTCTTCAATTCTAATTTATATTGTGTCATCACTTGATTCTCATCATTCTTATGTGACACCTTGCTTGCAGAATGCCTTTCCTCTAATTCTGAACAAAGAGCATGTGAAGATGGAAAGGCTGGATCATAAGCTCCTTCAAACATAAGTTGAAAATCTAGTATCTCTTCCTCTGTGTTGAAGGTATGAGTTATATACCGAAAATACTGTCTTCAGAAGGAGCTTTGTGACTTGTCATTTTGCAGCCAATTGCTATTTAGGGTGGTGGCAAAGTCAGAATTTTGATTTAAAATGATTGTCAAAGCTCTCTCACAGCAATTGTGGTGAGCAAATACATTTGGTTCTGTAAATGACTGCACGTCATAGACTCCACCGAGAAATTGTTTGAGTTGATGAATATTTATAAGCCCTGCATTAGTACTGGAAATGTTGGAATACCACTCACATTTCTCACATGCAATGGCAGAGGTGTTGGCATTTCAAAGATGCCTTGCTCGCATGGCTTCTTGTGGAAAAGTTCATTACTTGGGTGGTAGCAAATGCTAGTATAAGCAATTAGAGTTTCTATTGCCTCCTTTTCTTTATTTCTTCTCCTCCATGTTTCTTTTTGACATGATTCTGGTCTCCCAAGAGTAAGTGTTAATCAGCTTTTTCATACAAATGTTATGCTTTTAAACGTATGTAGCATGCGAATGTGATTATTCGAGTATGCTTGAAAATTTGTCAAACTGTATTCTGGTTGCTGGGATATTGTGATTATTCAAGTATCCGACGTTTCAATACATGGGAACTTTGTAGAAATTATGCAGCTTCCATTTCAGTCAGACTTCACAACCTCTGCATCTACAGACTTCCCATAATCGATTTTTCTTTTGATTTTCACTTAAAGCAGTCAAATCTGCATTAAATGTTTACAAAAAAAAAAAAATCTGCTTTAAGGGTATGGAAAAAAAATCATTTTGGGAACATCCACCAGTAACTCAAATCCATTACTGACTTTACTCAAAAGAAATATATATATATATATATATCCATTACTGACTAATTTGACTGGATCCAACAGCAGCCCCCCACTGTCCAAAACGAGGCCTTGGAGTTTTCCCTCAAGATTGAACTGCTCAAAAGAGGAAGTCCTTTGGAAAAGTAAATCCAGAAAGTGTTAGCTGCTGTAAGGACCTTAATATAAAGATCTTTCACACTTCCACTGTCATTAGAAGGATACAAAATGCCATCGACTTCCTCAAGGCCTCAAATGAAACTTGGCTCTTAGACACAAGTACTGGGAGTTTGCTTTTAATCACACTTCAGAACCCTCTTCACCCCTTCCTTCCCTGACCTCTTTGAAAATCTTCACTCCGTTTGGTAGATGATTGTGTATTGGGTTTTTTTTTTTTTTTTTTTTTTTTGAATAGTAATAATAAGTGATTGATGTGATATAAAGTATAATGTTAATATAAGCAATTAGAGTTTCTGTTGCTTTATTTTCTTTTTTTTCTTTTTCTCCATATGTTTTCTTTCCGACATGATGATGGTCTCCCAAGAGTAAGTAGCTTTTCATACAAATGTTATGCTTTTAAACGTAATTGTAGCATGCTCGAAGACATAATAAGTTACTTGAAAAATTGTCAAACTGTATTCTGAATTTCTGCTAATGAGTGCGCTTGAATGAAAAAGATGAGTCGTTTGCTTTATGTGTTCACATTTTGCTGCTAGTGGGTGCGCTTGAATGCTTCACCAGCATTTCGTTTGCCCCCAAAACCTTTCTATTTTCTGGAAGCACTGGCTCAGGGGAAGGTGAAGGGGGGCAGTTGGTAGTTGCCCATTCAGACTCTTAAAAATAGTTTTTTTTTTTTTTTTTTTGACATGTCCACACAAAAGAAGGGGATGAGGGATTCGAACTAGTAACCTTCGCTTCATGAGGTGTGGTACACTATCGATTGAGCTACCCCTTGAGAACCTCTTAAAAGTAGTTGACAGGCTAAGATGAATCAAGTTTTGTGTGATAAGCATTAAACAACCCTATTTTTTTTTTTTTTATGTAAGAGCTGGTCTTTAATCTACTTGGTGCATGAAAATGCTTAGAGAGTAATTAGTTATGTTTTCCTACACTAATTAGATACTCTCCAAATACCTCTCTTACCCGGGAAATGATATTTTTCTTTTGGTATTGGTAAAGCTGAGATCATATAAATCGACAAAACACGCACAACACATTAAACTGAAAAACTGTTAAATTACCTAAAATTATTAAATTAAAGAACCAAACATACATGATCAAACAACGTTTGTATCCAACCATGCACTCCCAACGGTTAACGAACTTCAGCTGTCAAAGGGATGGTCATGTAATTCATATGTACTAGGCATCTTGCAGTCCTCTACAAATATTTGTTGAGTGCAAATTTGAAACAGTACTGACGGATGCAAATGTGATAGCATGGACAATTTTTGCTACACATGACATGTACGCCTCATAAGTAGCCCCAAAAAATAATATCATGCAAACAAGTACTTCACTAATTATGTAGTTTGCCCATCACAAATTAATACCATACCTTAAAGACAATACTTGCATCCAATTACATGGATCCTTTTTTATTTTAATTTTAATTTTGCTTAATAGCGAAACCAAAATGAAAAGAGTTAATTATGATAAACCTAGACGCATTGCGCTTCATAACTATGACTAGTTTCTCGGACTCTTATTTCTACATATGCGCCTCTGACAGTATTCTTTTTCAAGATATAATTGAGGGAAGATCCTAATCAAATTCATCCACATCAATTTGGAGGTAATTGAGCCCTAATTGGGCCTCAAGTGAACTATTCACCATTGCCAACGAAGTTGACAGAAGTATTATTGGAAGGTTATCAATAAAATTGTTTGAAGCCACATCTATAATTTGAAGCATCGGCCAGGTGGCATTAGGCTGTGGACGAGTAATTGACCCGTAAAATTTGTTAGATCGCAAAACAAGAATCCTTAACATGGATATGTTCTTCAAGTAAAATGGAAAAGTACCCTCGATGTGGTTGTTCCCAAAGTCCAAGACCTCCAACCATGTGCAATTGGCCAAAGATTTTGGTAGCCCCCCTTCTAGTTGGTTTTTATTGAGAGATAAAAGTATATAAACGACAATTATCTAGAAATGCATCAGGAATGGTGCCATTGAGGCTGTTTGTCCTTAGATCTAACACACGAAAACTTCCAGTCATGTCAATCAAGCATTGGGGAATTATGCCACTAAAGAAATTATTAGACACATCTAGAAGTAGAAGATGTATGATGGAGTCTTTGCATTGAGTTTCTCATGGTTTATTGTCTTTGCATTGAGATATGCTTCACAACCCCCGAAATGGACGGACCAGTATACCAAATGTGAATTTTTATTGTCTTTCTTTGAATTTGTCTCAATCACTTAAAACTAGGTATTCAAAAAAGTCCTTATTCATTTTCTCATATCACCACATTAATAAAGTATATATTACAACTTACACTTTTTATGAAGGAATACAGGATTGTGTTGAGATAGAATTTTAACTTGAAATCGATTTCGTTGGGTTGAATTGAATAATATTAAATTCATTATTCATTTATCTAATATCATCATATATGAAATTTGAACCATTTAATCAACCACGTACTTCAAAAAAATTTTGTTGCACAAAATCAATATTATAAGAATAAATTCTTTACTAAGTACTTCAAAATTAGTACTTAATTTTGTGAGTATGGATGGAATTGTAATGTAATTGTTGATTTATAACAAAGGAAAATGGAAGGGAAATAATGAGAAAACTACATTTTTCTCTGTGATTCATTTAAAATGTTGTTTTCTCATCTATTTCAATAGACATTTTGCACTATCAACTTTCAAATATTTTAAAAGACGGGAAAGTTCACACACTTTCCACAAAATATCATTCAATTAATAATGTCCTCTTAAATATTGTGCATGCATGGTGACCTCTTCCCTGATCTAACAAATTTAGATCAAATCAGGAACTTACCTGATCGTCCGACTGACGTGCCAAATTCTGGTTTGCTTTGTGATTTACTTTGGTCGGATCCTAGTAGAGATGTCAAAGTCTGGGGAGTGAATGACCGTGGAGTCTCTTAACCTTTGGTTGCCCCTATTTGTTGTACTCAAGTAGTTTACCAGGATGCATATTGTTCCAGGTTGTTGAGGAGGGGTATGATTTCTCTGCTCAGAGGCAGCTTGTAAACTCCTAACTATTGTGGCGAATTTGATAATGCTGGTGCGATGATGAGTGTTGATGAAACCTTAATTCTGAACAAAGCAGAATGCCTTTCCTCTAATTCTGAACAAAGCGCTGAGAAGATGGAAAGGCTGGATCATAAGCTCCTTCAAACATAAGTTGAAAATCTAGCATCTCTTTCTCTGTGTTGAAGGTATGAGTTATATACCAAAAATACTGTCTTCTGAAGAAGCTTTGTGACTTGTCATTTTGCAGCCAATTGCTACTTAGGGCGGTGGAAAAGTCAGAACTTTGATTTAAAATGATTGTCAAAGCTCTCTCGCCCAAATTGTGGTGAGCAAATACATTTGGTTCTGTAAATGGCTGCACGTCATAGACTCCATGGGGAAATTGTTTGAGTTGATGAATATTTATAAGCCCTGCATTAGTACTGGAAATGTTGGAATACCACTCACATTTCTCACATGCAAGGCATTTCAAAGATGCCTTGCTCGCATGACATCTTGTGGAAAAGTTGATTGCTTGGGTGGTAGCAAATGCTAGTATAAGCAATTAGAGTTTCTATTGCCTCCTTTTCTTTATTTCTTCTCCTTCATGTTTCTTTTTGACATGATTCTGCTATCCTAAGAGTAAAGTGTTAATCTGCTTTTCATACAAATGTTATGCTTTTAAACGTATGTAGCATGCTGTAAGACATGCGAATGTCATTATTCGAGTATGCTTGAAAAATTGTCAGGCTGTATTCTTGTTGCTGGAATGTGATTATTCGAGTATCCGACGTTTCAATACATGGGAACTTTGTATTATTATGCAGCTTCCATTTTAGTCAGACTTCACAACCTCTGCATCTGCAGACTTCCCATAGTAGATTTTTCTTTTTGATGGTCACTTGAAAGGTTTCTGGCTGCACTGCCTTTAAACTGTCCATAAAAACCTTAAAGCAGTCAAATCTGCTTTAAAGGTATGGAAGAAGAAAATCATTTTGGGAACATTCACCAGAAACTCAAATCAAATCCCTTACTGACTAACTTGAGTGGATCAAACAGCGGCCCCCCACTGTCCAAAACCAGGCCTTTGAGTTGTCCCTCAAGACTGACCTAGATGAACTGCTCAAAAAGAGGAAGTCCTCTGGAAAAGTAAATCCAGAGAGTGTTGTTAGCTAGCCTGTAAGGATCTTAATATAAACTTCTTTCACACTTCCACTATCATTAGAAGGATACAAAATGCCATCGACTTCCTCAAGGCCTCAAACGAAACTTGGTTCTCAGACAGAAGTGGAAGCTTGCTCTTAATCACACTTCAAAACCCTCTTCACTTCTTCCTTCCCTGACCTCTCCGAATTGGATTTTTTGTTTGAATAATAATAAGAAATGATTGATAAGATATAAAGTAGAAATAAGTTTTAAATTTTTTTTGTAAGAAACGTAAAAAGTTATGTTTTATAGTGGGTTTTTTATTCGAGTAGTAATAAAAGTGATTGACGTAATATAAAAAAGTAAGAATGTTTTTGAAGTTGGCTTTTTAGGAAAATTTGTAGGGAAATTTTGAGTTATTTGCCAAACCTCTCAACCTCTTAGAACCTGCCATCTCTGAGGAGGATAACTTTCTCCTATGTGCCATCCCATCTGAAGAGGAAATTTACCAAGCTGTCTGCAACTTAGGCTCCACAAAAGCCATTGCATCTGATGGTTTTACAGCCTTTTTCATTAAATCCTACTGGGCTACGGTGAAACAAGAGGTCCTTAACTTGGTATAAGGTTTTTTTAGGGATGGAAAACTCCTAAAAGGGGACTCCCTGCTCGTGAGTTGCTTTACACTTTGAAATACAAAAAAGGCAGAGGACTCATGGACATAAAAATCGATATGAAGAAGACTTTTGACAAAATAGAATGGGGCTTTCATACTTATTGTTATGGAGAAACTAGGATTCCTTTTCCATCCTCATTAATGGTTCTTCTTTTGGCCACTTCTCCTCCTCCGAGGGCCTTAGGCAAGGAGATCCCCTTTCCCCATTCCTTTTTATTTTGGGTTCTGAGATCCTTGGAGGGGGATCTCACCTTCAAGTCATGGTGTTGCATTTGTTTACCTCGACCCCTAGGTGGGCTAGGCATTAGATCCATATTCCCCCCTTCCAATTTGGGACTCTTCTTGGGTTCCCCATATCCCAAATTTTAAACCCAAACCACTAAATGACAGTAACCTCACCCAACCCAATCTCCTGGTATCAAGCCTCATCAACCCCTCCACAAAAACCTGGCTCCCCTCTTTAGTCAACTCCCTTTTCGAACCCCAAGAGTGCTTAAAACATTCTTAACCTCAGAATTCCCACCTTGCCATCTTTGACAAGCTCATTTGGGTCCATATCTCACCTGGAAACTTTTCCACTAAATCAGCCTACCACCTCCAAATTAACCAAAGAGACCTTCTCAAATTGGAAAGCTCTCTGGAAGCTTAGTCTCAATGACAGATTCAAGCTTCTGCTTTGGAGAATAGAGCATATCCTTCTTAAATATTTATTTTCTCGGATTTCAATATATTGTGCTTTTGCTAAGTGCCTAATTAATTGTGTTTTCTTAGACTAATCACATATATACTTTCTAAATACCTCTCTTACAGGGGATATTATTTATTTATTTTTTTGGAAAAGTGAGAATGATATAAATCGATAAAATACGTACCAAGTTCCAACCATTAAACAGAAAAAAGTGTTAAATTTCCTGAAAATATTAAATTAAAGAACCAAACATACCCAAATGAGTCACAAGAACTCAAGTTGCAGATGCCAGAAGCAACTACAACACCAACAAACCGAACTCTCAAAACCAGAGAGAAAAACCAAAAACATAACATGTACGCCTCATAAGTAGTCCGAAAAAATAATATCAAACAAGTACGTAGTTGAGTAATATAAGTTTGCCAATTACAAATATCATACCACAAAGACAATACATGCATCGTTTTTTATTTTTGCATAATTGCGAAACCAAAACAACTAGAGTTAATAATTATAAACCTGGAGGTATTGCGTCGCATAATTAGGACTAGTGCCTTGCTCTCTGATTTCTATGTCTGCGCCTTTGATGGTATTCTTTTCCAAGATACAATCGAGGGAAGATCTTGAAAAGAATGTCATCAACATGTTTGTAATACCATAACCTCCACCTCTTCCAGAACATAAGAGGCCCAATGACAATTCCAAAGCCAAAAACAAATCCCAGTTCAGCACTTATGAAATTCCACTCAATCCCAGAATTCCAATGTTTTTCTTCATATGTTGGAGGTGACAATCGCGGCTCCTCGTACGTGCAGTGTGATTTCAAAGGGATGCCACATAATCTTTCATTCCCTTTGAAGGAAGTTTCCGAAAATGTAGCAAATTGCTTGCTGAATGGAATTTTCCCCTCCAACTGATTGAAGGAAAGGTTGAGAACTGATAGGAAAATAAGACCATCGGCAAGTTGCAAAGGAATCTTACCAGAAAGCTTGTTGCTTGACAGGTCTAGTGACTCAAGATTCCTCAATTTCCCCAAAGATGTTGGAATTTGGCCTGTCAAAGCATTATGCGACAAGTTGAGAATATGAAGCACTTTGACTTCTCCCATTTCGTTAGGTATTGGACCATCAAAACCGTTGCAAGAAAAGTCAATAGTGGTGAAGATTTGTAGGATATTCTTCAACTCCTCCGTTACACCCTTGATAGTAACTGTTACCATATCTCGATAATAAATTCCATCCACACTAGTTCCAAGGTAACTTAGCCTTGATTGGGCCTTAGGTGAACGATTCATCATTGTCATCCAAGTCAAAAGAGGTATTATTGGAAGGTTACCAGTAAAATTGTTTGAAGCCACGTCTATAATTTGAAGCATCGGCCAGGTGGCATTAGGCTCTGGATGAGTAATGGGCCCATAAAATTTGTTAGATCGCAAAACAAGAATCCTCAACATGGATGCATTCTTCAAGTAAAATGGGAAGGTACCCTCGATGTGGTTGTTTCCAATGTCCAAGACCTCCAACTCATTGCAATTGGCCAAAGATTTTGGTAGCCGCCCTTGTAGTTGGTTTTTATTGAGAGATAAAGTTTGTAAACCACAATTATCTGGAAATGCATCAGGAATTGTGCCATTGAGGTTGTTTGTCCTTAGATCTAACACAAGAAGACTTCCACTCATCTCAATCAAGCAATGGGGAATTGTGCCACTTAAGGAATTATTAGATAGATCTAGAAGTTGAAGATATGTAGCATTGCATATTGATCTAGGGATGCTCCCATTCAATTTATTACTTGAAAGAAACAAGAAGTTAGTGGTGGCAAGAGATTGACTGATGCTTGCTGGTATCTCTCCATAGATCTGGTTGTTTGAAAGGTCAAGAAATTGTAAACTCAATTGGTTTCTCAAGAAATCAGGAAATACTTTCAACTTGCAAGAAGCCAATCCTAAGTAGGAAAATTGGGGAAATGAGGTTAACGAAATGTTAAAACCATTAAATTCAACCAACAAGTTGTTGTATGAAAGTTCAAGCTTCAAAGGCCTTCCAAACGTTTGAATCACACTAAGGTCCAAGGAGCCAGAAAATTGGTTGTGTGAAAGATATAACTCTAGCAATGATGGAAGGGAAAGTAGAGAAATTGGAATCTTCCCATTCAATGAATTGTTCCTCAAGTCAAGAGAATTCATACTCAAAAGTTCTTCCCACTGAGTGGAAGTAATTTGACCAGACAGATTATTATTAGGAAGCAGTAAGAAAGTCAGATTCTTGAACATTCTGAAATTTGGAATTGATCCAGTGAGACTGTTGTCAGACAAGTTCAAATAAGCCAATTGTGTGAGGCTCGCAATTGAGCTTGGAATTGATCCATTCAAATTGTTGTTTGACAAGTCCAAATGGGACAATTGTGTGAGGCTTGCAATTGAGTCTGGAATTGATTCGAAATTGTTGTTTGACAGGTCCAAATAGGACAATTGGGTGATACTCGCAATTGAGTCTGGAATTGATCCATTGAAATTGTTGTTTGACAAGTCCAAATAGGCCAATTGTGTGAGGTTGGCAATTGAGTCTGGAATTGATCCGTGGAAATTGCATCCCACAAAATCTATTCTTGACAACATTTTAAGTTTACCGATAGAAGGTGGAAATGACGAAGAAAAATTTGTATAGCTAAAAACCATGGTTTGAAGAGATCCATTTGGGAGAAATTCTGGCAAAGAAACTTCAAGTCGAGAGTTATATGACATGTCAAGCATTTGTAGAGTTGGAACCTGGAATATCTTTTCTGGAAATTTTCCATTCAGCTGACTATCAAAGAAATCCAAGGACGTCAAATTTTTGAAATCTGCAAAAAATTCTGGAACTGGAGCAGAAAAATTGTTACCGGACAAATTAATAATTGAGAGGAACTGAAGATTCCGTAAGGAGGAATCAATAGGGCCCAAAAGATTGGACCATGACAAGTCCAACTCTCTCAAATTTGGCACTGAAGATGATAAAGCTTGACACCACTCTTTACCATGTGCTGATAGTAATACAGCATCAAGATAAAGTTCCACAAGCTCCGGAAGGTTTTGAACAAGCACATTTAAATTTGGATTCAGAAGTTTCAGCGGAGATGAATAGGAAGATAAATCAAGATGAACCAATCTTGTCAAGCGCGAAATCGCAATAGGAATCTGCCCTACAAAGCCGGCGTTGAATAGACTTAAATAACTCAAATTCGCTAGCTTGTCAAACTTTGATGGAATCGGAGAATTGAAGTTGTTAACAGCAAAACTCAGGCTTTGGAGATGCTCAAGACTAAAGAGGCTGCTTGAATTATCAAGTCCACCCGAGATGAATTCAAAGGACAGGTCGAGACCAATAACACGTCCCTCGTTGCAGGTTACGCCATCCCAAGAACAGCAATCGACACTTTGGTTCCACTTAACAAGTTTTGTGGACAAAGTAGAATCGAATATAAGGGTCTTCTTCAATTCGAGCAACAAGAACCGTTGATTGCCCAAACATTGGTGAGACACCACAAAGACAGTAGAGAAGTTGAGGAAAAGTGTGCAGATGGGCACCAAGACGAGCCACGAAAAGAAGGGAATTCTCATTTCGAGGATGTAGTAATTAAGAGACACTCGTAGATTAAAGAATTGAAGAGGTATGCCATTTATAGTGTGTCGTGGGGAGGGGGTGAAGTCCCAGGAAGACTTACAATTTTGGCCCGTGGCTCTGTTTCCAGCCACTGTCAAACAAATTTATTTCGAGAAATGTGGGGTTGGTGGAAGACTCTGAAAAGTGTATTATGAAAATGAGAGTCAACAGATCGAAGAGGGAGGATGAAACTTGCACTAATTCGATGACTAAAGCAATTACACCCCCAAATATATATATATATATATATATATATCGCCACTAACATTTGTCGCCTAATTTGCTTTTGCGAAATTTATGAAAAGCCCGACTTCATGTCATCCTTATAAAAGATAATTGACATCATGGGAGACCATATCGAACATAACAGGCAATTCACATGTATGATGGAGCCTCAAAGAATGAAGTCTTTCCATTGGGTTTCTCATGGTTTATTGTCTTTGCATTGACACATTGGGTTTCTCATGGATTCTCATTGGACGGACCAGCATATCAAATGTGACTTCTTATTATACTTCTTTGGATTTATCACAGTAAATCGAAAGTGGATACTCAAAAAGTCCATATTCATTTTTTCATATCACTAGATTAATAAAGTATTATAACTTAAGATTTTTACGAAGGAATACCGGATCGTGTTGAGATAGAATTTTGACTTGACATTGATTTAGTTGGTTTGAATTGAATAATATTAAATTCATTATTCGTATATAATATTATCATATATGAAATTTTTACCATTTAATCAACCACGGACTTCAATTTTTTTATTTTTTTTTCACAAAATCAATATTATAAGAATAAATTCTTCGGTTAGTACTTCAAAATTAGTACTTAATTTTGTGAGTATGGATGGAATTGTAATGTAATTGTTGATTTATAAGAAAAGAAAATTGAAGGGAAATAATGAGAAAACAACCTTTTCCCTGTGATTGTTCATTTAAAATGTTGTTTTCTCATCTATTTTAATAGACATTTTAAGCTATCAACTTTCAAATATTTTAATAGACGGGAAAGTCCACACCTTTTTTTTCTTTCTTCAAATTACCACACAATGACAATATCTCCGTAAAATATTGTGCATGCATGGTAACCTCTCCCCTAATCTAACAAATTTAGATCAAATCAGGAACTTACCTCATCCAATTGACGTGCTAGATTGTGGTTTGCTTTGTGATTTACTTTGGTCGGATCCCACTAGAGATGTTAAAGGCTGGGGAATGAATGACCGTGGAGTTTCTCACACCTTTGGTCCAGTAAAGTGTCAGAATTCTTAATGACGAATGACATGGACCTTGTTTGTCGAGCACATCAGGTTGATTTGCTTCCGTGAAAATTTATTAGTTGGAAATAATTCACATCATGGGCCCTATCCAACTTAACATGCAATTTACATGTATGATATGATCGAGACTCAAAGCTTACAGTCTTTGCATTTGCATGCAGATCAAATTTATTTCTCATAGTCTTTTGATTTGAGATAAGTGAAAGTGGACGGATCAGCATACCAAACATCCTTTGCATAAAGTTCCTAATGACCATTTTCTGTCTATATACACTAATGTTATGGGTATCGTAAGCGATGCTCCAAGTAATTAGAAAGAAAATGAACTAATTAAAGTGATTAATTTACATAATCAGTCTCTTAATTTATCTGAATTGAACAGTAAATAGGGACACTTTGTCTTGTACACGACGCTAAAAAGGTATGGTCAATAAGTCTAATTTGTCGACACCGAATTTACTTGGAGAAATGGCGGACAAGCCCTGGCCTTGGTGGAAGACTCTGAAAAGTGTATTATGTAAATGAGAGTCGACAGAGTAGGGAGGAAGAGTTGAAGACCCAACTCTTCTGAGCTCCCTTTTCATAGCAATGGGGTTGCCGACTTTTATTGTTTTTCTTTGGTCAGTCAGTCAAGCGTCCTTACTCAAAAAATTCCTGCTTTTTTTTCACGTCACGGCATGACTAAAGTATTATTACTTGAGCTTTCTACCAAGGGTATCATAATGTCAACAGAGGAGCATGGAAGCTAGCGTACCAA
>NC_081550.1:19400622-19405263 GCF_901000735.1 Corylus avellana | reverse complement strand
AATTTATTTGAAACAGTACTAATTTTAAATTATTATAATAATTAATTATACGAAATGAACAGTTAGCGGCAAGTTCTTTACTTTTAAATGAGTGCTTATTAACATAGCAAAATATTGTTCGGTGGTTGTAGTTAGTTAGACCTGAGGAATTAGTTTGTCAATTGAGTTGTTTTAAAATCATTATAAATTGAAGCGTACCTATTGTATCTAAAATAATTTTTTTTTTTTTTTTGTAAAAAAAAAGAAGCATATTGTAGTAGGGTTGTCAATTTTTGATACGATTTGCAAACTCGATACGAACTTAATATTAAATTAAAGGGTTAGGCTTGAAGAGTTTGACTCGTTTAATTAAATAGGTCTGATTATAGTTAACTTATATATTCTTATACTTATGTTTCGACACAAGCCGAACTCAACACGGGTCATAAGGGCTGACACTTTTTTATATAACCGACAAACCCAACAAAAACTCACTACAAAATTAAATAATTATGATTGACCTATATAGTCTTATAACTTCATACTTGACACGACTCGAATCCGACACGCGAACATGAATTGTCACCTCTAATTATAGAAGTCATTAAATTTCAATTGAAAATTCTATCTCAACAAGTTACGGTACCCCTAGGTAGAAATTAAGCTTGAGTAATAAAACTTTAGTCATACCGTGAGAGCAGGAGTAAGGACTTTTTGAGTAGTCCCTCTCAGCTGACTGACTGATATATAATAAATGCAAAGACAATAAAAAGTCATGTTTGGCATGCTGATCCATCTACTTTGGGTTTTAAATCTTATCTCAATTCAAAAGCGACAGACTAAGAGAAATAGATTTTATCTCCATGCAAAGACTGTAAGCTTTGAGTCTCGATCATACATGTAAATTGGCATTTAAGTTCGATAGGGCCATGATGTCAACTATTTGTGACTAATAAATATGGATGACTTAAAGTCAATCATTATATAAATTCTCACAAAACCAAATTAGGCGACAAATACTGGTGAGTGGTGACCTAAATTATTTGGATGGATGTGGAAAATTTTCCACAAGAAGCATGGGGTAATGATATAAGGAGTAGAGTCTTCTTAAAATCATCTCAAATGTGATGTGACATTTAAAATTACCAATAAATTAAAATTCAATAATGATCTCAAATTTAATAGTAATTTTAAATGTCACATCACCTTTTTTTTTTTTTTTTTTTTGAGAAATAGCAGTTCCTATGTATTTATTGCATAACTTGCAAAGCAGAGAAATCTGCTTGCAAAAGGTTCTTTATACATCACATTTGGAATGACTCTAATCATCCTTATATCATTACTCAGAAGCATGATATTTGGTAGTCTTTATGACTCCCGTCTGGACGCATGTAGCATATAAAACAAGCAACAAAACATCAATACAAAAACATTGGAAAATATTAGGGATATCTAACGGAGGCCTTTTTTTATCACATTTTGGTAGTTTGATGTATTAAACAGCCACCTCTATCACTTTATGAGATTATATTGAAATTGGCAACTTGAGAGTTTTTCTTTTTTTCTTTTTTAATTAATATTTTTTCCATAATTAATTAGCGGCAAGTTCATTTCTTGTAATTGTAAATGAGTGCTTATTACATAGCCAGAGGAATTAATTTGTCGATTGAGTTGTAGACTTGTAGTTGCCAAATCTGCATAAGAAGGCACTGCAGCATTTTGTACAAGTGGAAGAAAATAACAAACCCTTTTCTTCGAGGTTTCAAGTAGAAGGACGTTTTCTCATTATTTCCCTTCCATTTTTATACCTTAAAGATCAGCAATCACATTACAATTCTTACAATTCCATCCCTACACACAAAATTAAGTACTAATTTTGAAGCACTTACTAAAGAATTTATTCTTATAATCTTGATTTTGTGAAAAAAAAAAATAATAATTAATAATTAAGTGGTTGATTAAATAGTAAAAGTTTCATATAAGATAATATTAGATAAATGAATAATGAATTTAATATCATTCAATTCAAACCAACCAAATCAATTTCAACTTAGAATTCTATCTCAATAGTTATGGTATCCTTTCATAGAAAGCCCAAGTCGTAATACTTTGTTGATGTTGTGCGTAAGAAAACGAGTAAGGACTTTGTGAGTTTACTCTTAACTCACTGACAATAAATCCAAAGACAGAAAATGAAAGGTCACATTTAATATGTTGGTACACGCACTTTGGGTTTCGACGCTTATCACAATGCAAAAACGATAGACCATGAGAAATAAATTTGATATCCATGCAAAGACTCCATGCTTAAGTCTCAACCATACATATAAATTGCCGTGTTAGTTCGATAGGCCCCATGATGTCAATTAGTTGCGACAAATAATCAAGAAGATTTTATTTATTTTGACATGTTCACACGAGGGAAGAAGGATGGGGTATTTGAACTAGTGACCTCCGCTTCACGAGGCGTGGTCTACAACCGATTGAGCTACCCCTTGAAGACATCGTGAAAGCTTTTATAAGGATGATATGAAGTCAATTCTTATATTGCTTTAGCCAAAAATTCAAGATTTTTCAATATTTTTCGTTTTATTAAACAAAAAGGAAATGTAGGAGTGTTACGGAAGTAGAATTAACAGTAGGCAGACGACGTTGGCACGACACGAGATCACTTACAAGCACTTATCTTATGAAGCTCATGAAGTTGTCTTAAAGTTATCTTTGCAATAGCTTAATTAAACATCCTAGAGTAATAGTAGTTTAATTAATGGGTAACTTCACTAAAGACTCCTGAACTTGCATTCAATTTGACAAACCCCTCATAAACTTCAAAATCTCTCAATTTAGTCCCTTGAACTTTCAATTGCTCTCAATTTGAACCCCTCCATCAAATTTAGCCGTTACAAATACTAAAAAAGACCAAAATATTCCTGATTTTCGTTTTTTCTTAAATAAAAAAACGTTTTGAAATTAAGGGTAAAGTTGAATTTTATAAAAAAAATTCAAGGGTATAAACGTCATTTAATGTTTAAAATCTGACGGAGTGGTCCAAATTGATTGCAATTGAAAGTTCAAGAGACTAAATTGAGATATTTTAAAGTTTAGGAGGTTTGTCAAATCTGTAAAAGTTCATAAGTTCTTAGTGAAGTTACTCCTTTATTTTATTTTATTTATTTATTTATTTATTTTTGACATGTCCACACAAGAGGGGGGAGGGGGATTCGAACTAGTGATATCAGCTTCATGAGGCGTGGTCCTAGCCAATTTAGCTACATCTTGGAGACAGTTACCCCTTTAATTAAATAATGAGAGTTATCTTCACTTGTTATCTATTAGTTAGTGTTTTGACTTTCAATTAATAAAGATGAAAGCAGAATTAATCCCAAACCTTGTGTTTGCAAAATATCGAAAGTCTCTCAAAATACAAGTTTGAGGAAATTCTTCCAAAACATCGGGGAATTTATCTTCATAGAAATATCTCTTATTAGTAGAGTCCAATTAGTTTAGTTTTGTATATAAGAGCATTCACATTGAGGTCTTTACTTTTTGCTTCTCTAAAATTCTAACAAAACCCACAAAACATGTTATTTAACAAACTCTTCACTCAATGTTAAATTTAACTTCATGTTTTAATACTCTTCAAATACAGAGATCCCAAAAGTGACAGTTATTCATTTTTTTACGGTTCTTTCTCTTTCAAACCTTTTTCTTTCTTTCATTAATAAAATTTGTTTCTTTAACAAAATATAATATTTAGTTGAAATAAAGAAATATTTTGAGAGTTTGATGTTTACTAATTTTGAAATCCGGCAAGCTAAATCAACTAAATAAATTTAAAAATGAAAAATGAAAAAGGTCAATGCGAATGCCGTAATACCTCCACCATATCATGGGCCCTTGAAAATGTCTTGAATTAAACTTGACATCGAAATCTCCCACCGGCAATAAATTGGGAGTAGGAAAGTCATGAGGAATAAATATAGGGGACAGATAGGAAGCATGGTAGGTGATTTACAGGACTTGACCTTTCCTCTGATTAACCCTTCAGCTCCCCCACATTCATGATAATCTTCAAATAAATTTTAAGGGTAATTTTATTAAAGATCTTTAGACCTTTATTTGATTTGATAAATACTTTCAAATTCTAAAATCTCTCAATTTAGTTCCATAAACTTTTAATTACAATCTATTTGGACCCCTCCATTAGATTGTAAACATTAAATGACGTTTATACGCTGACTTTTTTATAAAATTTCAACTTTACCCTTAATTCCAAAACATTTTTTTTTATTTAAAAAAAAAAAAAAAAAGAAGAAAGAAAGCGAAAAGCAATGATATTTTGGTCTTTTTGGGTATTTCTAATGGCTAAATTTGACGGAGAAGTTCAAATTGAAAGCAATTGAAAGTTCAGATGACTAAATTGAGAGATTTTGAAGTTTAGAAAGAGTTTGTCAAATCAGGTGAAAGTTCAGGAGTCTTTAGTGAAATTACTCCTAAATTTTATTTGAAGATGAGTTCTTGGTTGGTTCTTTGATGTTGTATATCTAAAGAAAAATTGCTGCGATGTTTACTACATATTCATTCATACATAGTTGATTTTTGGAATATAGAAAAATGTTGGGTTCCATTTTGATAGGTACTTTCGTTGAAAATTAAAATATA
>NC_081550.1:19397007-19400522 GCF_901000735.1 Corylus avellana | reverse complement strand
TATATATATATATATATAGAGTTAGGGGAGGTCAAAAACCGCCCGTATTGCACCAGCCCTCCCCGAAACCCACGGTATACGCTTATTTAAGAATGGGATTGGTTTTAAGATTCTTATGCAACTTACCGATGGTCTTATTTTCCTATTTGTTCTCAATCTTTTCTTCAATTAATTAGTGGGACAAATTCCATTTAGTAAACAATTTGCTACATTTTCATGAACTTCCTAGGAAGGGAATGAAGGATTATGTGGTTTCCCTTTGAAATCACATTGCACATATGAGGAATCACGATTGTCACCTCCAACATATGAAAAAAATCATTGGAATTTTGGGGGTGGGATTAAGTGGAATTACATAAGTGTGGAACTCAAAAGATAAAGAAGTATCGTTAATTTCTTCATGCTCGTTCCAAGTTCGAAGTATCATTTGTACAAATAAGAATCCCCTTCATTACATGATTTCTTCTTCATATAGATAGATATAGGATCTATGGAGCAATTACTTAGAAGTACATTTTGTGCAACAGCTCTTCCTATCTGATAGAAAAGGATCCCATGATCATGAACCGATCTTACCTGGGATAGCAAATCCCAAGTTTGTCCATGAAGAGCAGATCTAATTATGGAGAACCCGCATGGCCCAACGATCTTTTATATATTTTTCCAGTAGTAATTCTAGGCACTATTGCATGTAACGTAGGCTTAGCGGTTCTAGAACCATCAATGATTGGTGAACTTGCGGATCCATTTGCAACTCCTTTGGAAATATTGCCTGAATGGTATTTCTTTCCCGTATTTCAAATACTTTGTACAGTGCCCAATAAGTTACAATAAAAAAAATACATCAATTCATGCTTTAGAATTGTCATTGGCCTTTTATGTTCTGGAAGAGGGGGAGGATATGGTATTACAAACATGTTGACGACTTTCTTTTCAGGATGCTCCCTCGATTGAATCTTGGAAAAGAATACAATCACAAGCGTATATATAAAAATAAGAGGCCGAGAAACTAGTCATAGTTATGAAGCGCAATGCCTCCATGTTTATCATTATTAACTCGTCATTTTGGTTTCGCTATTAAGCAAAATAAAAGTAAAAATGGATCCATGTAATTGGTTGCAAGTATTTTCTTTAAGTTATGGTATTTGTAATTGGCAAACTATATTAGTGAAGTACTTGTTTGCATGATATCTAACTTTGTTGTTAGAAAAAAAAGGGCCAAGGCATAAATGATTTTTTATTTTTTATTTTTATCATTTAGGGTGGTGGTTCAATGACCTAAGAAAATTTTTAAAGTTGTTAGGTGTATACTAGGACATGAGTTCAAATCCCGCAATGAAAATCTTTATGCCTAATTAATGTAAACCATTTTGGTTCCCATTAATACCGCTTCTATGTTGCAAATTGTGTTTTTTTTTTTTTTTTTTTTTTTTTTTTTTTTCATTTATTTTTTGTTTAAAAAATTAAATCAGCATAGAAAAGTAATCTCTAAATTTCAAACATCAAGGTTCTTGATTGTGGTCTTGTGCTTGTTTATGGTTAAAAAGGTAACAAGATGTACAACAGAAAGCTCAAGAAAGATAAAATTCAGTGGGTATGACCAAATCTCAAATGGGTAATTAACTAGCTTAATGGGTTAGAGCCAAAACTAAGGTTACTATAATTTTTATTGGGTAAGGGCCAAAAAATTTGAGAATAAGTAACAAACTTTTAGGTTTTAATGGGTAAGAGCTAAAATACCTTCTTTTTTTTTTTTTTTTTTTTTGATAGGGGTAGTAGGGCCAAAATATTTAGTTTAATAGGTATGGCAAAAACAAATTTGGGTAGGGGCCAATTTTCCTTTGGCGAATGAGATACGAAGCATGAAATATTTAACTTAGATGAATGATAAATTGTAGATTCGGTTCAAATCCAGAACTTCTGCTTTAATGTTATATTAAATTACGTACTAATTATTCTAAAATTTAAAGTCAAAAAGAAATGATGAATTTATCAATATTTAACTAATACGGCAAAGATTTGAATAAAATTAAGTTGTATATTGTAGATCCAATTTTCTAGAAGAGCTACCTGCAAAATAGCAGGGACCGGGACAACACTTCGATACTTAAGTTAGCATAACTTTTGAAGTAGATTTATAAAAATAAAATAAGGTTTTTTGACAAACTCAAAGCCAGCTAGACCATTAGGCGAGTGAGGCGCTCACTTAAGAGCCCGGATATATAATATCCAAACCCACACACACACATATATATATATATATATATATATATATATATATACACGGTTGAAAGGCGTGTTGCGGACGTAGCAGTTTTACCGTAGCAGTTTTACCAATTGAGATGAGCCGCTACTGTACAATTGTATTGTTTTCGCACTGGATAATTGTCATCCTGATGATGCATTTGCCAAGGCATGCCTTATTTTGGGTCGGTGGCAAATCAAATTTACTAGTGTATGTTCTCTTGTCCTGTAATTGTAATTGTATGGTGCCTTTTTTATGGTTTGAATTTGCAAGTATATATGTTGTTAAATGATCAGTTATCCCAAAATTTTAAGTTGATAGGTATATGTAAATTTAATCACTTAATTAATACTTTAACGGTCTCTCATGTGTGGACTAAAACTCAATTTTAATATATAGGTGAGACCCAACACCAGGAAACACGTGAAATATTTAATTTAAATGGAGATAAATTGAAGGAGTTAATGTTCGATCACAGGACCTTTAAATTTGATATCATGTTAAATTATCAATTATCCCAAAAGCTTAAGCGAATATGAATATGTAAATTTAATTACTTATTCAATACTTTAACGTTTGTACTTGAGCTCTCATAGTTTCTCTCTACAGATTAAAAGTCGTGATCAATATGAGTACTGGCATGAATGGCTGAGAGATTCAATATGGAACAATCGGATTCCAGAGTAAATCTTTTTTTTTTTTTTGTTCTTTTACAAAGATGTTGGTGTGTGTGTATTTCCATTATTAGAACTTCAGCAACAAAGCTTTCATGTCTTCTCTAACAGAGACGTCCACAATCTTATATACGTTTGACTTTGAAGCGTCAGTGGTTGACAAGATTTACAGAATACCCTAAGTGATATGAAAGTGTGTTTGTTTTAACCTTTCCTCCTAATCGAAAAAAAAAAAAACTAGACTAATTAAATTAAATTAATTATACACTTTTCTTGGCAGGTGTTTGGTAGATTCTTGCGAGTGCCAGGGAGTTATAATATTGTGGATACCTTAACTTTAAATGTGGTAAGAATCCAACTTTTCAAAACAAAAGTGGTAGTGTATATATATATATATATAGTCAAAATGGTAGTATTAATTCAATATATCTGAAAAACATTTTGGTGCACATGTTGCTGCAGTATAAGACTGAGCCAGCTAGCTAGATGCTTGCGTAGCAATATTGGAGTCCTTCAAGATTGTTAGAAGTTATTACCTATCATTTCTTAGGCTTAGTTTTACTTTTTTTGCTTTCAAGTTTTCGTATTAATTATTA
>NC_081550.1:19394661-19396907 GCF_901000735.1 Corylus avellana | reverse complement strand
TTTCAAGACACTAAACAGGTTATGCAGTCAACTAGAAGCCTTCATAGTTAACGTCTTTTTGGTGTAGACATGATCATAATTTAACCATTTGCCATCATTTTACAACATCGAGTTCAAAGATCTAATATAGTTACAATCTTGGTACTTCTGCTTTCTTCTCTATTTCTTCAAGTAGTTTTGTTATCAGAATTATCTAAACTCACCACTACTCCAGATCTTCACAAAGACGTTCAGTGTACCATACAAGATCACATAGACACATGAGACATACATGTGTTATTTCTACAACTTCTACACTGGCTAAGAAAAATCTTAGTAATCAAAACATAAAATGTTCACTCAATCATGGTGGAAGACATGTTCAAGGGAAAACTCAACTTTGTGGTTTGTGTTCAATAAACCAGGTCAACATAATTGAGTACCAATAAGCAATAAATTTATATCCGTTGATATTCACATAAGTCATAATGAACTTTTTGTCACAAGAAGATTCCCATATGCTTTTACGGCCCAAAATGCAAAGAATAAATCATAATAATGCAAAAATGACTAAGAAAGGAAAATTATACTCTACACTGAGATATCAGACCTTCCAACACTGGCTTCGTTTGGCAAAAGCCATGGCCCAGACACTGTTCAGTGTCTGGGCCATTCGCCGGTTTTTTCGTCTACATTTGGCATATTTTTGACCATATTGCCCCTCTCTGAAATTTTTCCACAGACATAAATCCCATGCTTTCCCCTCTCTATGCGGTCCTGGCAAAAAAGGCATATTTTATGCCTTCTATTAAAATGCTGACACCTCACCTAATACACTTTAAGAAAATAAAACCAAAACACCGGATAACAACCAAAAAGAAAACAAGCAGAGGTATAGGCCGGAAAGAGAGAAATTACCGGTGGAGGAGAACCATTTTCCGCCGGAACCAGAAAAACCCACCAACAGACAAGAATTCACAAAGAAACTATATCAAGAATTATCGCAAATCAAGAATCCCTTAATGAAAACTTTTTTTTTTTTTTAAAAAAAAGACCGTTAAAAGAATAGAAATAAAAGAAAAGAAAAGGTTTTGATGACCCACCTAGATGCCGTAGCCTCCGAAATGGCCATCGAAGAACCCACTGCCCAGTGATTGTAAATTTGTGATATTTTTCAGACGATGAGCAACAACAATTCCGATTAACAGAGATTTGCGATCAGCAATTTGGATCAAGGTTTTGTTTCTGCGTGGGAAAGAAGTAAGTTGGATCTAGCGTGGGTTTCGTCCAGACCCAGCGTGGGTCAGGCTGTGACCCACGCTGGGTCGCGGGTCAGGGCCCAGCGTGGGTGACCGACGTGACTCAGCCGTGGGTCGACCGTGACCCAGTGACCCGCGTGGGTCTGGTGACCCACGGCGGGTCTCAGGCCGAGACCCAGCCGTGGGTCTGCTCTGGTCTCTCTCCTTCTCTCTCTCACCGTAGACCCAGCAGTGGGATTTTCTCTCTCGTTCGATCTAGTGTTTACGTTGTAGATAATAAGGTGGATGAACTTTTGGAGTTATGTGGAAGTAGTGATAATAAGGTGGCAAAAGGTGATGATCTTTTGATGGAAAGCTTTGATAATGAGAATGGGAGTTCGAGTGATGAAATTAACGATAGCCAAAACGTTGATACTGATGAAATCGTGGGTCCGGGAGAGTTGATGAACCGGATGGGTGGGTTGAGAATTTCAGAGAGGCTTACAGTTGAAACTGAGGGCTCAAGTGCGAATTCTGCGCCGTTAGATAGCGGGAGTTCACAGCCACCTCCTCCACCTGTCCCACCCTCGAAACCTTCAGCAGGAAACTCAAATTCTAGGAGAGTTGTCTCAGGAAATTCAAATGCTGTGCGGATTGGGTCATCCAGAAGAGCAGTTGCCTAGCCTGTTGTTTCAAAGAAGCCAAACAAGAGACACTGAACAGTGTCCGGGAGCTGGAGGAAAATAGTACAGCGCTGAAAATTTTTGGAAAAACAAATGAAGGGTAATACTGTAATTTCACATCAGAGAAATGACTTAAACAGTGCCTAGGCTGATTCATGCCTTTTGCCAAACACCCCCTTTCAGTGGGAAACTTCTTCACTCAGTCGATCAACCCTTCCCCCACCCTCTCTCCCCTCAATTCATTCGAAAAAGATTTAAAGGAAAGACATGTAATAACAAATTAATCATGTTATGATGAGTTTTGTTTTGTTTTTTTTTTTTTTGAGTTCCGTACTGTAGGCATATT
>NC_081550.1:19313245-19394561 GCF_901000735.1 Corylus avellana | reverse complement strand
AACCAAAAATGATAAACTTCAAGTCTAGTTGCCTAATCGTACGTTCCAAGTGAGCCAACCCCAAATTAACGGCCGTTTATTGTTACCTGAGGGAGACCAAGTAATGGCGTGTGCTCATGCACCTAGCTCTCATCATCATTTACAAACCCAACACCACCATTATACATATATTAGATCAACCTGGCCGGAGCCATATCTTCTCTTAAGATATTATCTTTTCATTAATTAAGAAGAAAACCATGCCCATATAATTGTATAGAGATTCTCAATAAATGAGGATTATTCAGGGGTGGTACAAAAGGACAAGAATCAGGGAGTAAGAATGCAAATGAATGTGATCTCATTGTGGAAAATGCCTGCAGATGGTGTTTATAAATAAGTTGGGATGCGGGTATTGATAAGACTAGAAAGTTGATGGATGTAGGTGTTATTGTAAGGGAAAGGTATATGGGTAAGGTTTTGACATCAATGTGCTTATCTCTTCCATATATCACTGACTCAACAATGGCGAGGCTTATGCGGCTTGAAATGTAGTATTTTTTGGCAGAGATCTATGCCTACAAAATGTTATTTTGGAAAGAGGTGTCTTGAAGATTGTTAATGCTTTTCTTGGAAGACCAACTGTGACAGAAATATGGTATGTTAATTGAAGGTGCGAAGATTGTTTTGCACAGTTTCCGATCTTGAGTAGTCGTGATGCACACAAAAAGTGAAACAAATATGGTAGCACATCTGTTGGTAAAAGGGGCGCTCAAAACATCAGATGGAAGAATACTCTGATTTTATTCATGAAGTTGTACATGGTGAAAGTTGTAATCTTTGATGCTTTTTGAATGATTGTTTTTTTTTTTTTTTTTTCTAATGAATGATTGAATATTTGAATATTTGATTGAATATTTGCCGAATTCCAAGTTTATTATTTAAATTGCTAACAATTTAAGCCATAAATATGGGGTGATCCGGATCTTGTACGTATGATTATTATGGATTGAGATCTCCTAAAAAATTTTTTAAGTTTGAGATTTTAAAATTCATAAATCTCAACCGTTCATCTCATCTAAACGTTTAAAATAAATCATATTTTATCATTTAATAAAGAAGTTACTCTAAAGGAATTTAATAAATCATATTTTTTCATTAAATACTGAAATATGATTTATTTTAGATGCTTAGATAAAATGAACCGTTAAAATTTATAAATTTAAAAAAATCAAATTTTAAAAAAATTTTAAGACATCTCAATGCATTAGTGTACGGTGTATACCAAAAGGTATGGGTGCCAGTGCGCCACTCCCCTCGTGGCCGGTGGTATCTTTCAATACAGGAATTGACAAGCTGGGTGGGAAAATAAAAGCCTAATCCATGCAATAAAGGTTGAAGATACAGTTGATAGACATCTCAATGGATTAGTGTACCAAACGTGGCGCACTGGCACCCGTACCTTTTGGTCAGTGGTATCTTTCAATACATGCAGCAAGGTGGGTGGGAAAATAAAAGCCCCATCCATGCAATAATGCAGGTTGAAGGTACAGTTGATAGTTGGATGCATCAATGTTTTAGTTGTTATTGAGCCTACCAATATTAAATATTGTAAAAAGCAAAGCCCACTGAATTAATTGGCTTTTAGCTGAAAACTACCAAATAAATATTCTGAATATATATGTCGAGCAAATATGAACCGCTTAATTCTTATCTTTCTATCTCGAAGCCAACTTATGTGACTGTGGCACCGACTAGAAATTGGTGGCCGTCAATTGAATCCATCTAACAGTTCGCGCTTTTGTGAAAAGAAATGTTACACGAGCTCATTCTTACAACCTCAAATATATAATTTTTAGAAATAAATGTAAAATTAATCTTTGTGATTGACTTAAATTATAAATCAGTCCATATAGTTTACAAAATAATTTGTAGGTATTTGTAGTTGACCTAAATTATAAATCACTTATTGTGGTATAAAAAATACTTATATAGATCCTCAAGGTATACCAAAATAACATTTTACTCTCTGAAATCAATTTCCGTTAAATAACTTAACAAAATCTGTCTCTTTGTCACTTTATACCTAGTGTTATTATTAATTTTTTACTTTCAAAAATGACAATTTAAGATTTTTCACATCATTTTGCGAGACCAACTAAGATTACACATCAGGCATCAATCCATGTCGTACGACTATAGTAAATTAATCTAATATCTTATATTCCCAAAATTTTCCTCCGTGCATAACCCTCCCTCATCTTTTGCTTTGTCAGCACTTCACAAAATACGACCGTCAAATTCTCGCACAATGCTTCTAAATCGTGATGAGGAAGATGAAAATGAGGGAGGGTTATGCATGAAGTGAAATTTTGGGGATAGATGCGATTAAGTTAATTTTCAGCAGTATAACGTGACAAAGTAATAGATTTTGTTAAGTTACTTAACGAAAATAGGTTTTAGGAAATAAACTATTATTTTGGCCTACCCCGGCCCAAGTACTTATAAATTATTTTTTTATACGAGGAATATATAAATTATTTGTTATACCACATGAAGTGATTTATAATTTAAGCCAACCACAAAAACTAATTTTATATTTATCCCTAATCTTTAACGTTATCCATCTAAAATTATTATTAAATTTAAAATTTAGGACCAATTTTAACTATTGTGTCAAAAAAATTGCATTTAAGAATATAAAAGTGAGAATTTATGTAGCATTTGTCGTGCGCTAATCCGCTGAAGATTTTCACTACCGTCCAAACACAACAAGACACTGCCATAGATGCAGGATACTACTAGCTAGAGATGCTTTTTTTTTTTTTTGTTAAATGCCACCTTAAAATAAGATATTGCAATTAAGGACAATGATACGAAGAAGACAGGCAAGGATAATGCCAAATTGATAAAAGCTGCTATAGATCAGAAGTCGTAGGACACTAATATTTTATTGATAAGCACTACATTAGAAGGACCTTTGCATCATAATTTTATAAATGATTTTTTTTTTTTTTTTTGGGTGCGTGTTTAATTTTATGTTTTTAACACTTCGAGCCCAGGCTAATTTTGGAATTTACGAGCCAAAAGAGTTACGAGACGAAAATACTTACCAGATGAAGTAATATTATAAGTTTCTCTTGTATCATTTTTGTATTCCTCCAAACATGACAGAACCAACAAATTTTATAGGAGGGGACCAAAGCAAATTTATTTATTTGTAGCGTGTAATGAATTAGTGATTTTTTCTATTTTTTTTTTCTTTTTCTAATCACTGGTACTTAAATACTATGAGGAATTGAACTTAGAATTGTGTCATACTCTCCAATTAAATGTTTAAATTCTAACAAACAATATTCTCAATATTTAATAACCATAATATCCAAATTACAAGACCACTTAGATTAGGAATTGAGCTAAGAGTACTAACCTCAAAAAGTGCGACCTACATTGAGTTATTTTGCACCTCGTTGATTAACATGATATTCTCATAAGTGACACACAATTCAGGATCAAACTTCAATAAACTTTGTGCTTTTTTTCTTTTGAAATAGTCAAGTATTATATTTGACTTTCTTATCATCTACAAAATAAATTTACATGATCATTTTGAGTCTTTAGAAAATAAAGAAAAAATAAGTGTAAGCTCACATGAATAACATAATCATCACATAGACTCTAAGTTAAACATTACACTTTAACCCTATAATTATTATTATCTTCCTATTACATTGATCTAGCAACTTAACCCAAATTTATACTACTCATATTCACATACAATAATAAATATGATTATAATATGACATATTAGAAGCTAAACTCCATGGGCATCAATTTCCATTGAACTCATAAAAGTTTAGGGTTAATTAACGCTTTAAATGTAATTAACTTATCCAATTAGTAATCCTAGTGTTCACAGACTAAAAGCCCTAATTTAATTCATACTATACAAATTAGGGTTTATGTCCATACTATAAACAATAATGAAATTAAAGCTTTTAAACCCATTAATCTAACAACCCGGATCTTAAATCACGCATAGAAATTCACTACACACAAAAGTCCCTAGTTAATTTTAGGAATTTAGCTTCTTACTAAAATTCCCCTAAATTCGGACCTAATCAAAAATTTCCTAAATCATTATGATTTCAAACTTGAAATCAATGGGTAGAACAAAAACTCAAAGAGAAACTAGAGATTTCTCAATGGCATTAGTTATAAAAACCCATCAAAATAAAACCCATAAAAAATTATCATACGGCCATACCAAATCAAGAACCAGAAATCCTCATAGAGAAAATATCCAAGATTTACATACATACATAAAGAAAATAACAACAAAAAACACATAAATTTCCAATTAGCAACAGGAATTTCCAAGTTTCCAAGCCAACAGCCAATCTATGAAGGGTTAAAAAAAAAAAAAAAACTTTCAGATTCTTAACCAAATTTCCAAGCCAAACAATCGAAACGGTGGAGGAGAGTTACGAGACCTATAAATTTTTTTTTTTTTTTTGGGGGGGGTGGGGGCAGTATTTTTTTTTTTTACTCCTTAAAATATCTTTTTTGAGGAAGTGGGTGGAGGGGACTATGACCCTAGCTGGTCCCCCCTCCCTCTGTCTCTGTGTGTAAGCAACGTCATTACAAACGTGTATTAATTATAGAGACTTTTTGGAAGGTAGTTATAACAATTTGAATAATCGGTAATATCTTTTTTGAGGAAATGGGGGGGGACCATGGCCCCAGCCGGTCCCGCCCTCCCTCCGTCTTTGCCTCCAAGAATGTAGGGGGGGGCAGTACTTTTTTTTTTTACTCCTTAAAATATCTTTTTTGAGGAAGTGGGTGGGGGGGACTATGACCCTAGCCGGTCCCCCCTCCCTCTGTCTTTGTGTATAAGCAACGTCATTGCAAACGTGTATTAATTATAGAGACTTTTTGGAAGGTAGCTATAACAATTTGAATAATCGGTAATATCTTTTTTGAGGAAGTGGGGGGGGACCATGGCCCCAGCCGGTCCCGCCCTCCCTCCGTCTTTGCCTCCAAGAATGATGTACCTCTTAAAATCACAATTGAGCTTGTGATTGATCATTATTGAATTTTGATTAAATGGTGATTTTAAAAACCACTTCATTTTTAGAGTGACACAAGAATGACTTCTAAAATTACTTGATTAATTGTCCGTTAATTTTTGTAGTTGGTGGAATTCAAGTGTCACTTAATTTAGGTTAAAATGCCAAAGTGGTGATAGATCAAGAAGATGGATCTTTGGTAAGTTATATAGGAAAAAGTTTACATACCCTTCTCAAACTATCATCAAATTGATAATGTCTCCCAAAAGTTTCAATTGTAACAATGTTTACTCAAACTACTAAAACATTGTCAATGTTCCCTCCAATGACAAAACTACCCTTAGTAAAATAAAAACAAAAAAATACTAAAACTTCTAGAAAACCTAAAACTATATATATATATATATATATATATATATATATATATAATTCAAGTGGTGGCTAATTTTTTATTTTATTTTTTTAAAAAAAAAATCGATTTTTTTTATAAAATTGATTTTTTTTTATTTAATAATTTTTTTTTATAAAAGACAATTTACTGCGAAGAAAGATGGTGAAGGAACCTTTTGGCCAAATTGTGAGAGGGAACCCAAAACAGTCTTGTATGCTCTTTTGGGATGCCAAGTAGCTACGGATGTATGGGGATGTTGCACTAGAACTTTCCAGAAAAAGTGCTACTGATGGAATTGATTTAATGTCTATGGAGGTGTGTTTTTGTTAATTGGGAAGCTAATGAGGTGGTACACCGGCTGGTGAAGATGGCTACTACAAATGTTAATGATAAAATATAGAGGGACTACATTTTAGATTGTATTAGTGATATTATATTGTTTTGATGGAGCAATTAGCTCCATCTTTTTGATCGTTTGTTGGAAACTTTTTTCACCTTTTGATTTTATTAATGATAACACAGTAATTTTTTTTTTAAAAAAATTTATTATTTAAATTGCTAATAATTTAAGCCGTAAATACGTGGTGACGTGGATCTCGTATGATTATCATACCATAAGGTATGGGCCGTCGGTGGTAGCTTTCAATACAGGAATTGACAAGGTTGGTGGGGAAATAAAAGCCTCATTCATGTTGATGGCGATCTTGTTTTCACTCCGGGAAATGTGCTTCTCTAACGTCAAAACATTCTTTCTGTCCCGGATTCTGCACCGGTACCGAAATATGCAGGCCATATATAGTTGGATGCATCAATGTTTAGCTTAGCCTATCAATATTAAATATCGTTGAAAGCCAAGCCCACTGAATTAATTGGCTTTTCGCTGAAAACTACCAAATAAATATTCCGGATATAAATGCCGAGCAATATCAACCGATTAATTCTTATCTTTTTATCTCGAAGCCAGCTTGTGGCACCGACTACAAATTAGTGGCTGTCAATTGAATATTGATACGAAATGTTACACACGCTTTCATTTTTGCACTCTCAAAGTATATAATCTTTTAAGAATAAATGTAAAATTGGTAATTATGGTTGATATAAATTATAAATCACTTTATGTAATATAAAAAATACTTTATAAGTTCTTGTAGTTGGTCTAAATTATATATCTCTCAGTAGTGTAAAAAATAATTTATAGATCCTCAATGTATGCCAAAATAAGAGTTTACTCTCTTAAATCAATTTTCCTTAAGTAATTTAAATAAAATCTGTCACTTTGCCACTTCATACCTAATGTTATCATTAATTTCTAACTTAAAAAAATAACAATTTAGGATTTTTCACATCATTTTACAACACCAGCTAAGATTACATCTGCCCTCACTTCACGTCATAACTCATACGGTTACAATAAATTAACCTAATTTCTTATATACCCGAAATTTTATTTTGTGTGTAACTCTCTCTCATCTTCATCTTCATTAGCCGCTTCGCAAATGTGACCGTAAAATTCTAGCAAAATGCTCCAAAATCGTGGTGAGGAAGATGAAAATGAGGGAGGGTTACGCACGGAGGAAAATTTTGGAGATAGATGAGATTAAGTTAATTTACTAAAGCATTATGACATGACAAAGCAATGGTTTTTGTTAAGTTACTAAACGGAAATTGATTTTAAGGAGTAAATTGTTATTTTGCCTTACTCCGAGGACTTAAAAATTATTTTTTATACCAAGGACATATAAATTATTTGTTATACCATATGTAGTGATTTGTAATTTAGGCCAACCACAGAGACCAATTTTGCATTTATCCCTAATTTTTATGTGATCCATCCAAAATTATAATTAAGTTTAAAATTTACTAGTGATTCATCCAAAATTTAATGATAATTTTTACTATTGTGTCAAAAAATATGCATTTAAGGATATAAAAGTGAGAGTTTATATAGCATTTGTGGTGACTTAACCCGTTGAAGATTTTCATCGTTGTCCAAACACAACAAGACATTGCCATAGGTGCAAGATACTACTAGAGATGCCTTTTTGGTTAAATGCCGGATCCGGATTCCCTCGTATTAGAGGAAGAATATGAGACTCATATTTTAATCTTGGCTGTCCAATTTGATCTAACGCTCTACAGAGTGCCACGTGTCCCACTAGAAAATAATTAATAAAATATTATTTAACTTTTAAAAAGAAAATAAAAATAAAAACAATGGGGTGACCGGCCAACCTATAGGGGGTGGTTGGCCACCCCAGTTTAGCCATGGGGTGGCCGAATGGCCAAATAAAAAAAAAAATTAAAATGTTTTTGGCCCGCGAGCCACCCTGGCCGTGAGGTGGCCGGTCTCTTCCTATATTGTTTTTATTCTTTTATATTAGTTTATTATTATTATTATTATTATTATTTTTAAAAATTAAATAATATTTTATTAATTATTTACAATGGACACGTGGTACTCTGGATTAAAAATATGAGAGTCACATATTCTCACTCTAATAGGGATCCGGATCTTTAAATGACACCTAGAAAAAGATATAGCAAGGACAATGATACAAAGAAGACAGACAAGGACGATAATGACAAATTGATAAAGGCTGCTATAGATGGGAAGTCGTAGGACATATGATTGGTAGAAGGACTTGTGAATAATATATATATATATAGTAGAAGGACTTGTGCATAATATATATATATAGAAAAAAATATTGCAAGGACAATGACACAATTATACAAAGAAGACAGGCAAGGACGATAATGACAAATCGATGGAAGGGCTTGTGCATAATATATATAAGGGAGAAGATAAATAGCCTGCTGCCTGACAATTTTTTTTTTTTTATAATTAAAATATTAAAATTCTTTTTTTCCTTGCTTGGCGTTGTTATTAAACGCATATTCTGAATCACGGCTTTATATATATATATATGCTATCTGTTGAAAAATTGGCTCATAGTAGACAAAAAGGAAAAACTTTGTCTCTTGGTCAAACTTGTCATGCTCTTCTTCTCCAATTACACCGTATGAAGCCTTCTCCAACAATGAAGTCAAATTGTTGAAAAGTTTGCATTAACTCTTTAGAATTCCTTTTGTCAACAAAAGAAGCAACTACATTATCTCCTTCATCATTTCTTCATTTGTCAACAAAAGGAGCAAGCCATTGTTTTTGACTTCTTGTACAATATGGTTATAGATATTCATTGGTTTTTTCTGCAAGAGAGGAGTCGAGAGAGGAGTCGAGAGAGTGTGCTGGTTTTTTCTGTAAGAGATTGAAAAATTTGTATTGCTCTACAGAAATTAGGAAGAACCAGTATTGTTTTGAGTGTGAGGAAGAAATTGGGTGTATTTGGGGATTTGGGTTTGTGAGTGTTTTAATACTCTTTTGTGTCTCCCCGTTTGAATAAGTGAAATCTCTCTACTGTTGCACCGTGGATGTAGGCAAGTTGCCGAACCACGTAAATCTTGTGTTCTTGTTGTTATTGCTGTTTATTTTTCTTTAAACATTATATCACGTTTGTTCCGCTTGATTGATTGTGTGAGAGATTCGCGACCTTTTGCACAACAAATTGGTATCAGAGCTTTGGGTTTCAACCTAGGCAATTGTTTGGGTGATTTAGTGTTTTATTGAAAAATTTGGAGTACCACGATGACGGAGGAATTAACTTCGAAATCTGGTGGACCTGCACCTGTGGTGAGATCTGTTGTCTCGAATGCAAAATTCGATGTTGAAAAGTTTGATGGACGAAATAACTTCGGCATGTGGCAATGCGAAGTTATGGATGTCTTGGCGCAACAAGAACTTGATGTGACTCTGGAGGACAAGCCAGATGAGATGTCAGAAGCAGATTGGAAAAAGCTTAATCGTCAAGCTTGTGGAACAATCAGGCTCTGTCTTGCAAAGGATCAGAAGTATTTTGTTATGAAGGAATCTATGGCAAAGGAGTTGTGGAACAAGCTGGAGGACAAGTATATGACCAAGGGCAGCGAAAATAAGCTCTATTTGAAGAGGAAGTTTTTCGGCTTCAGGTATGTTGAAGGTACTTCTATGCCAGAGCATTTGAATAATCTCAATAAAATACTTGCTGATTTGCAAAATTTAGATGTTAAAATTGATGATGAAGATAAAGCTGTGGTGTTGATTAATTCGCTTCCGGATACATATGAACATCTTGCTACTACTTTAATGTATGGTAAAGATACGCTTAAATTTGATGATGTATCTAATGCACTAACGAACGATGAGTATCGAAGGAAGGATAAGCAGGCACACAGTGGAACGTCAGGGGCCTTGACAGTAAGAGGCAGATCTGAAAGTAAGAAACCCTTGGGTAGGAACCGTTCTACTTCAAGGAAAAGAGGCACTTCATCAGACAGGAAATTTCTTGCGAAGGATGAATGTGCGTTTTGTCGTCAGAAAGGTCACTGGAAGAAGGATTGTCCTAGAATACAAGCTAAGGGCAAGGAGCATAAAGCTAATGTGGTGAGCACGAAAATTGAAGATTCAGATTCAGATGTTGCTTTGGCTGGAGCATTTTTTGATTGCCATTCAGAAGGGTGGATAATGGATTCAGCTTGTACTTTTCATATTTGTCCAAACAAGGAATGGTTTTCTAGTTTGGATTTGATTGATGGTGGAGTAGTTCTTATGGGAAATGACGTCGCCTGTAAGACGAAAGGGATAGGAAGAATCCGGTTGAAGTTGCATGATGGAACAGCTAGAGTTTTGAAAGAAGTTCGGTATGTACCGGACATGAAGAAAAATCTGATTTCTTTGGGTGCTCTTGATTCGAAAGGCTACAAAATCACTATGGAGAATGGAATCATGAAAGTGATTTCTGGTGCACTAGTGGTGATGAAAGCTGCTCGACAAAATAATTTGTATCATCTGCAAGGGACTACCATTATAGGAGCAACTGCCACAATTTCTGACAACTCTAAAAAGGTAATCCCTGATAGAAATAAATTATGGCATATGAAATTGGGTCATGCAGGTGAGAAGGCTTTGCAAGGATTAGCAAAGCAAGGTCTGTTGGATGGTGCCACAACAGACAAATTTGGATTCTGTGAACATTGCATTCTGGGCAAGCAGACAAGAGTCAAGTTTGGCACAGTAATTCACAACACAAAAGGGACTCTTGATTATGTTCACACAGATGTATGGGGACCTACGAAGGTTCCATCATTGGGAGGTAAACATTATTTTGTTACCTTTGTTGATGATTTTTCTAGGAAAATTTGGGTGTACAGCATGAAGCATAAAGATGAAGTCTTGGGAATTTTCTTGACATGGAAGAAAATGATCGAAACTCAAACTGGCAGAAAAATTAAAAGACTGAGGTCAGATAATGGCGGTGAGGACACATCGGATCCTTTTTTGAAGATATGCCAGGATGAAGGGATTGTCAGACACTTCACGGTCAATAGGACTCCGCAACAGAATGGGGTGGCAGAACGCATGAACCGTACTATTCTGGACAAGGTACGATGTATGTTGTCCAATGCCGGATTGAGCAAGAGGTTTTGGGCTGAGGCTGTGAATTATGCATGTCACCTTATAAATAGGTTGCCAACTGCTGCAATTGATGGAAAAACTCCTATTGAAGTATGGTCAGGTAAACCGGCTAATGATTATAATAAATTGCATGTTTTTGGTTGCCCAGCATATTTCCATGTCAAAGATAGCAAGTTGGATCCGCGAGCCAAGAAAGCTGTATTCTTGGGATTTAGCACAGGTGTGAAGGGCTACAGACTCTGGTGTCCCGAGTTGAAGAAAGTTATTCTTAGCCGAGATGTAACTTTCAATGAAGATGAAATGGTCAGAAAATGCAAGGTGGAGAATTCTCAAATTGAAGAATCTGATCATTCTACAAGAAACACTACGCAGCAGGTGGAGCTTGAGGTTCCAAAAGTATCTGTGCAACCTGAACAGATAAACTTCCCACTTGAGACCGAAGAGGAGATTTCAAATGAATTTGAAGAAGAGATCCCAACCCAAAGGTCTCTAGAGCATCCAGACTCTATTGCAGTCAGTAGACCAAGGCGAGAAATAAGGAAGCCAGCTCGGTATACTGACACAGTAGCTTATGCACTACCAATTACCGAAGATGATATTCCTTTAACCTACAAAGAGGCAATTGGCAACTCAGAGAAAGCTAGGTGGAAGGAAGCCATGAGTGAGAAGATGCAGTCTCTTTACAAGAATCAAACTTGGGAGGTGGTTCAACTACCAAAAGGAAAGAAGGCAATTGGGTGCAAGTGGGTATACACCAAGAAGGAGGGGTCTACAGAGCAAGATGGCATTCGTTTCAAAGCCAGATTGGTAGCCAAGGGTTACGCTCAGAAGGAAGGTATTGACTATAACGAGGTGTTTTCTCCAGTTGTTAAACACTCTTCCATACGTGTTTTATTGGCTTTGGTTGCACAGTTTGATCTTGAGCTAGTGCAGCTAGATGTGAAAACTGCTTTCTTGCATGGGGACCTAGAAGAAGATATTTATATGACTCAGCCAGATGGGTTCAAAGATGCTGGTAAAGAAAATTTGGTCTGCAAACTGAACAGATCGCTGTATGGTTTGAAGCAATCTCCTAGACAGTGGTATAAGCGATTTGATCAGTTTATGATGGGTCAAAAGTACACAAGAAGCCAATTTGATCACTGTGTATATTTTCGCAAGTTACAAGACGGTACTTTCATTTATTTACTTTTATATGTTGATGATATGTTAATTGCATGTAAAAGTATTGTGGAGATTGATAGGTTGAAGGCTCAGTTGAAAAATGAGTTTGAAATGAAAGACCTTGGAGAAGCCAAGAAGATTCTTGGTATGGAGATTAATCGAGAGAGGTTGAAAGGTATTGTTTGCCTAACTCAAAAACAATACTTGAAGAAGGTTTTGAAGCGTTTTGGTATGGATGATAATACCAAACCTACAACTACTCCATTGGCGCCACACTTCAAGCTTAGCGCCGCTATGTCTCCGAGTACAGATGAGGAACATGATCACATGACTCATGTTCCATATGCAAATTTGGTGGGTAGCTTGATGTATGCTATGGTGTGTACAAGGCCTGACATTTCGCAAGCAGTCAGTATGGTGAGCAGATATATGCATGATCCAGGAAAAGGGCACTGGCAAGCAGCAAAGTGGATTCTACGGTATATTCTGGGTACTATAGATGTTGGTTTGAAGTTTGAACGAGTTCAGAATGGACTTGATAAAATTTTAGTTGGTTATGTGGATTCGGACTATGCTGGTGATTTGGATAAAAGACGATCTACAACAGGTTATGTCTTTACACTAGCAGGAGGACCAGTTAGCTGGAGGTCAACTTTGCAAACTACAGTTGCTTTGTCGACTACTGAAGCTGAATATATGGCAGTTGCTGATGCCATAAAGGAGGCAATTTGGTTACATGGTTTGATTGAGGACTGGGGTATTCTTCAGAAGCATGTGAAAGTTTTGTGTGATAGTCAGAGTGCTATTCATTTGGCGAAGAACCAAGTTCATCATGCTCGAACAAAACACATCGATGTCCGTTTCCATTTTGTTCGTGGAATTATGGAAGAAGGAGACATTCTTCTTCAAAAGATTGGAACTGCAGATAATCCTGCAGATATGCTAACCAAAGTGGTTACTGGAGCTAAGTTCAAACATTGTTTGAGCTTAGCCAATATCGTGAAGATTTGAAGCAAATTGGGAGTGCAACAGTGAAGTAGAGAATATTCGCCAAGGTGGAGAATTGTTGAAAAATTGGCTCATAGTAGACAAAAAGGAAAGAGTTTGTCTCTTGGTCAAACTTGTCATGCTCTTCTTCTCCAATTACACCGTATGAAGCATTCTCCAACAATGAAGTCAAATTGTTGAAAAGTTTGCATTAACTCTTTAGAATTCCTTTTGTCAACAAAAGAAGCAACTACTTTATCTCCTTCATCATTTCTTCATTTGTCAACAAAAGGAGCAAGCCATTGTTTTTGACTTCTTGTACAATATGGTTTTCAATATCCATTGGTTTTACTGCAAGGAAGGAGTCGAGAGAGTGTGCTGGTTTTTTCTGTAAGAGATTGAAAAATTTGTATTGCTCTACAGAAATTAGGAAGAACCAGTATTGTTTTGAGTGTGAGGAAGAAATTGGGAGTATTTGGGGATTTGGGTTTGTGAGTGTTTTAATACTCTTTTGTGTCTCCCCTTTTGAATAAGTGAAATCTCTCTACTGTTGCACCGTGGATGTAGGCAAGTTGCCGAACCACGTAAATCTTGTGTTCTTGTTGTTATTGCTGTTTATTTTTCTTTAAACATTATATCACGTTTGTTCCGCTTGATTGATTGTGTGAGAGATTCGCGACCTTTTGCACAACAGACTGTTGTCTGACAAGTTCAAATAGGCCAATTGTGTGAGGCTCGCAATTGAGCTTGGAATTGATCCATTCAAATTGTTGTTTGACAAGTCCAAATGGGACAATTGTGTGAGGCTTGCAATTGAGTCTGGAATTGATTCGAAATTGTTGTTTGACAGGTCCAAATGGGACAATTGGGTGATACTCGCAATTGAGTCTGGAATTGATCCATTGAAATTGTTGTTTGACAAGTCCAAATGGGCCAATTGTGTGAGGTTGGCAATTGAGTCTGGAATTGATCCGTGGAAATTGCATCCCACAAGATCTATTCTTGACAACATTTTAAGTTTACTGATAGAAGGTGGCAATGACGAAGAAAAATTTGTATAGCTAAAAACCATGGTTTGAAGAGATCCATTTGGGAGAAATTCTGGCAAAGAAACTTCAAGTCGAGAGTTATATGACATGTCAAGCGTTTGTAGAGTTGGAACCTGGAATATCTTTTCTGGAAATTTTCCATTCAGCTGACTATCAAAGAAATCCAAGGATGTCAAATTTTTGAAATCTGCAAAAAAATTCTGGAACTGGAGCAGAAAAATTGTTACCAGACAAATTAATAATTGAGAGGAACTGAAGATTCCGTAAGGAGGAATCAATAGGGCCCAAAAGATTAGACCATGACAAGTCCAACTCTCTCAAATTTGGCACTGAAGATGATAAAGCTTGACACCACTCTTTACCATGTGCTGATAGTAATACAGCATCAAGATAAAGTACCACAAGCTCCGGAAGGTTTTGAACAAGCACATTTAAATTTGGATTCAGAAGTTTCAGCGGAGATGAATAGGAAGATAAATCAAGATGAACCAACCTTGTCAAGCGCGAAATCGCAATAGGAATCTGCCCTACAAAGCCGGCGTTGAATAGACTTAAATAACTCAAATTCGCTAGCTTGTCAAACTTTGATGGAATCGGAGAATTGAAGTTGTTAACAGCAAAACTCAGGCTCTGGAGATGCTCAAGACTAAAGAGGCTGCTTGAATTATCAAGTCCACCCGAGATGAATTCAAAGGACAGGTCGAGACCAATAACACGTCCCTCGTTGCAGGTTACGCCATCCCAAGAACAGCAATCGACATTTTGGTTCCACTTAACAAGTTTTGTGGACAAAGTAGAATCGAATATAAGGGTCTTCTTCAATTCGAGCAACAAGAACCGTTGATTGCCCAAACATTGGTGAGACACCACAAAGACAGTAGAGAAGTTGAGGAAAAGTGTGCAGATGGGCACCAAGACGAGCCACGAAAAGAAGGGAATTCTCATTTTGAGGATGTAGTAATTAAGAGACACTCGTAGATTAAAGAATTGAAGAGGTATGCCATTTATAGTGTGTCGTGGGGAGGGGGTGAAGTCCCAGGAAGACTTACAATTTTGGCCCGTGGCTCTGTTTCCGGCCACTGTCAAACAAATTTATTTCGAGAAATGTGGGGTTGGTGGAAGACTCTGAAAAGTGTATTATGAAAATGAGAGTCAACAGAAGAGGGAGGATGAAACTTGCACTAATTCGATGACTAAAGCAATTACACCCCCAAATATATATATATATGTATAAATATATAAATATATGTATATATCGCCACTAACATTTGTCGCCTAATTTGCTTTTGCGAAATTTATGAAAAGCCCGACTTCATGTCATCCTTATAAAAGATAATTGACATCATGGGAGACCATATCGAACATAACAAGGCAATTCACATGTATGATGGAGCCTCAAAGAATGGAGTCTTTCCATTGGGTTTTTCATGGTTTATTGTCTTTGCATTGACACATTGGGTTTCTCATGGATTTTCATTGGACGGACCAGCATATTAAATGTGACTTCTTATTATATTTCTTTGGATTTATCACAGTAAATCGAAAGTGGATACTCAAAAGGTCCATATTCATTTTTTCATATCACTAGATTAATAAAGTATTATAACTTAAGATTTTTACGAAGGAATACCAGATCGTGTTGAGATAGAATTTTAACTTGAAATTGATTTAGTTGGTTTAAATCGAATAATATTAAATTCATTATTCGTATCTAATATTATCAGATATGAAATTTTTACCATTTAATCAACCATGGGCTTCAATTTTTTTTTTCTTTTTTTTTTCACAAAATCAATATTATAAGAATAAATTCTTCGGTAAGTACTTCAAAATTAGTACTTAATTTTGTGAGTAAGGATGGAATTATAATGTAATTGTTGATTTATAAGAAAAGAAAATGGAAGGGAAATAATGAGAAAACAACCTTTTTTCTCTATGATTGTTCATTTAAAATGTTGTTTTCTCATCTATTTTAATAAACATTTTAAGCTATCAACTTTCAAATATTTTAATAGACGGAAAAGTCCACACATTTTTTTTTTCCTTCAAATTACCACACAAGGACAATATCTCCATAAAATATTGTGCATGCATGGTGGCCTCTCCCCTAATCTAACAAATTTAGGTCAAATCAGGAACTTACCTCAGCCAATTGACGTGCTAGATTCTGGTTTGCTTTGTGATTTACTTTGGTTGGATCCCAGTAGAGATGTCAAAGGCTGGGGAATGAATGACCGTGGAGTTTCTTACACCTTGGGTCCAGTAAAGTGTCAGAATTCTTAATGACGAATGACATGGACCTTGTTTGTCGAGCACATCAGGTTGATTTGCTTCCGTGAAAATTTATTAGTTGGAAATCATGGCCTTATCGAACTTAACATGCAATTTACATGTATGATATGATTGAGACTCAAAGCTTACAGTCTTTGCATTTGCATGCAGATCAAACTTATTTCTCATAGTCTTTTGATTTGAGATAACTGAAAGTGGACGGATCAGCATACCAAACATTCTTTGCATAAAGTTCCTAATGACCATTTTCTGTCTATATACACTAATTTTATGGGTATCGTAAGCGATGCTCCAAGTAATTAGAAAGAAAATGAACTAATTAAAGTGATTAATTTACATGATCAGTCTCTAAATTTATCTAAGGGGAAAATTACAGTTTACCCCTCCAAAGTTGACTGCGTTTTTCAATTCGAATACTAAAGTTTCAATTTTTGCAATCTACCCCCCCCAAAGTTTCAAATTTTTGCAATTTGACCAATTGTATCCAAAACTTCCCACATTGTCCCTAATTTTTATTTTTTTATTTTTTATAAAAAAAAAAAAAAATTAAAAAAAAATTCAGGGTGGCCGTAGCCACCCCTTTGCCCATCTAGCCATTTTTGCACCTCTAATTTTTTTTTTTCATCAAAAAAAAAAAATCATGAGCAATATGGAAATTTTGGGATAATATTGGTCGAATTAAAAAAAATTGAAACTTTGTGGGGGTGAATTGCAAAAATTAAAATTTTGATATTCGAATTGAAAAATACTGTCAACTTTAGGAGGGTAACTGTAATTTTTCCTTTATCTAAATTAAACAGTGAATAGGGACACTTTGCCTTGTAGACGACGCTAAAAAGGTATGGTCAATAAGTCTAATTTGTGTTGATTTATCGACACCCAATTTATTTGAAGAAATGGCCGACAAGCCTTGGCCTTGGTGGAAGACTCTGAAAAGTGTATTATGAAAAAGAGAGTCAACAGAGAAGGGAGGAAGACCCAAGTCTTCTGAGCTTCCTTTTCATAGGTAACCTTTTTCTCTCTGCAAATTTTCCACATCGATCCAAATAGTATTTGTCGCTTTATTTGCTTTTATGAAAATTTATAGAAGGATTGACTTTATGTCATCCTTGTAAAAGCTTTATTGATTATTAGTTGGAAATAATTGACATCATGGGGCCTCTATCCAACGTAACGTGCAATTTACATGTATGATCGAGACTTATAGCTTATAGTCTTTGCGTGGATATTAAATTTATTTCTCATAGTTTATTGTTTTTGCATGTGAGATAAGATTTAAAACCCAAAGTAGACGGATTAACATACCAAACATGACTTTTGTTGTTTTTCTTTGGATTTATTCTCGGTCAATCAATCAAGAGTCATGAGTACTAAAAAAGTCCTCACTCCTTTTCTCACGTCAGGCATGACCAAAATATTATTACTTGAGCTTTCTACTAAGGGGTATCATAATGTGTTTAGATAGAATTTTCTATTGAAATTTAATGACTTCTATAATTAGGGGTGGCAATTTGTGTTCGCGTGTCAGATTTGAGTTGTGTTAAGTCATAGGTTAACCCTAACCCTTTAATTTTGTATTGAGTTTATGTCGAGTTCGTAGGTTATATAAAAAATTGTTAGCTCTTATGTCACATTTTGGGTTTGAGTCTTAGTCGAATCTATCGATGCATAAGTATAAAAATATATAAATTATCCATAACCTAACTCAATTTATTACAGCATTACAGCATTCACATTGACCTTTTTCAATTTATTTAAAAAAAAAAAAAAATTATTTAGTTGATTTAGCTAGCCAGTTTCAATATCACTAAATATTGAATTCTTTAAATATTTCAACACTTTTAACTAAATATTATATTTTATTAATGAGACAAGCTTTTGGACTCTTTACATTATAAATTACCCAATGGTTTGGAAGAATTTCCTTGACCTTATATTATGAGAGAATTTAAATTTTTTACCAACACAAGATTTTCATAGGATAAGTACTTGTAAGTGATCTCGATCGTGTCATGCCAACGTCGTCTACCTACTACTGTTAATTCTACTTCCATAACACTCCTACTAACAGCTTTCTTGATTATTAGTCGCAAATAATTGACATCATGGGGCCCTATGGAACTAATAATTAACAGGGCAATTTAAGGTGGTGTTTGGTAAATGGGTTGGCCTAGACACTGTAGTTGATGTAAATTTATGTGGAAAAAAAAAATAATAATATTTTATATAAAAAAGTGAAAAAGTGGTATGAAAAAGTGAAAATGTTTTGTTTTGTAGTTATTTTTTTTTATTTGAATAATAATAAAAAGTGAATGATGTGATATAAAATGTAAAAATGTGAAAATGTTTTAATGTTAATTTTTTTGGAAAATGGTGATGAATAGTGTCTAAGCCAACTCCAACCCCTTTACCAAAGGGGTTGGACATCAAATTTATGGTTAGGCCTTAGGCATGGAGGCTTTGTATGGACATCAAATTTATTTCTCTTGGTCTATCATTTTTGCATTGAAATAAGTTTCAAAACCCAAAGTGCACGGACCAACATATTACATATGACCTTTTCTTTTCTTTTTCTTTTTTTCCTTTAGATTTATTCTCATAAGAGTGGGTATTCAAAAAGTCCTTACTCTTTTTTTCACGTCTCAACATCAATAAAGTATTATGACTCAGGCTTTCTATGAAAAGATACCATAAACGTTGAAAAATGATCATCTCTATTTCATTTGAAATTGAGAGTATCCATTTAGTGCATTTGAAATGGTAATATTGTCCTTATCTTTTGAGGGGCAAATTTTTTAGACAAGTATGTCCTTCTAAATGCACTAAATGAATACTCTCCATTTCAAATGAAATGGAGAGGATCCGTTTCCAACTTGTTGAGACAGAAATCTAAGTTGAAATTGATTTAGTTGGTTTGAATTGAATGATATTAAATTCATTATTCATTTATCTAATATTATCTTATATGAAACTTTTACTATTTAATCAACCACTTACTTAATTATTAATGTTTTTCACAAAACCAAGATTATAAGAATAAATTCTTTAGTAATTAAGTGCTTCAAAATTACTACTTAATTTTGTGAGTATGGATGGAATTGAAACAATTGTAATGTGATTGTTGATCTTTAAGGAATAAAAGTGGAAGGGAAATAATGAGAAAGCGACCTTCTAATTGAAACCTCGAAGAAAAGGGTTTGTTATTTTCTTTCAATGAATGACTTGTACAATACGCTTCAGTGCCTTCTTATACAGATTTTACAACTACAATTCAATTGACAAATTAATTCCTTTGGCTATGTAATAAGCACTCATTTACAATTACATGTAAAGAACTTGCCCCTAATTAATTATTATAATATTTTTTGATTAATTAATTATGGAAAAAATACTAATAAAAAAAAACTCTCATGTAGCCAATTCCAATAAAATCTCATAAAGTGATAGACGTGACTAGAGATGGATGGAGGGGGGAACCGGGGTAGCCCATGGTCCCCCCCCAAAATAAGGAAAAAAAAATTATAAGTAAAAAAATAATAATAATAAAGTAAAGTTTTAAGTTTAGTCATTTGGCCTCCCACTAAAAAAAAAAAATTGGCCCTAGTTTTAATATATAGGTGTTGGGTCTCACCTATATATTAAAATTGAGTTTTAGCCTACACGTGGGAGAACGTTAAATATTAATTAAGTGATTAAATTTACCTATACCTATCAACTTAAAATTTTTAGGATAACTGATAATTTAACAACATATATACTTGCAAATTCAAACCATAAAAAAGGCACCATACAATTACAATTACAGGACAAGAGAACATACTAGGGGTGTCAAGGCGGTTACGGTTAGTGGTTATTGGCAATAACCGCTAACCGTAACCGCCTTAGCGGTTAGTAGATTTCACTAACCGCAATCGTTAACCGCCTAGCGGTTAACGGTTAGTGAAATAGATAACCGCTCGCTAACCGCTTTTTCAAAATTGGGCTTTTTGAGCTTTTTTTTTACCTTGTGTCTTCTTGGGCCCAATTGCTATAAAAAGAGCCCATATTGAAAAATCAAAAATATTTGACCCAAAATTTACATTTACTTGTACTTTAAAAAAATTTCCTTAAACATTAAATCATAACCGGTTAACTTAAAAAAAAAAAAAAATTCAACACAACATATAAAAAAATGTTCAGAATTCAGACAACTGTCACAACATATAATGATAATACATTAATACTTAAATTGTGTTTATAAGTAACACATTGGTCATTGTTTAATCCAATGTAAATTATTTAATTTGATATTATACGAATCATATCATTAGTGTACATTAATAATATGATTCAATTGAAGTCTTGAATAAAGTATTTGAATTGTCATTGAATCATATGGTTAAGTATTGATATTATATATTTATATTATTCATATGTATATGTAGACTTATATAGACTTATAACATATATAGACTTATAAGTTTATAACATACATTGAAAATAAGTCTCTAGATATTTAATTGTTGTATTACTATGAATTGGTATACTTATGAGTTATGTCATATTATATATGTATAATTTGTTATTATATAATCAAATGATTTAATGATCAATTGATCATGTGATATAATCATATAAATTATAATGATAATATATTAATACTTAAATTGTGATTTAATTATTTTTTAAAAAAAATTGTGATTTAATGATCAAGTGATTATATGATACAATCATATAAATTATAGTGATAATATATTAATACTCAAATTGTGATTTAATTATTTTTTAAAAAAAATTGTGATTTAATGATGAAGTGATTATGTTATATGTATAAATATTTTTATAATTATAATTATAAAAATATATTATATAAAAAGACGGAAGGCGGTTAGTGGTTACATAGTAAACCCAATAACCGCTAACCGCTAGGCGGTTATAGCGGTTAGGCGTTTAACGGTTAATACGGTTAAGCAGTTAGCGGTTATAGCAAAAACCGCCCGCATTGACACCCCTAGAACATTTACACCCAAAATAAGGCATGCCTTGGCAAATGCATCATCAGGATGACAATTATCCAGTGCGAAAACGATACTTGTCTGAGAAATTAATCAATACCACACACAGTCGGAAATAAAAAAATAAAAAAATATATATATAGTAAATGGAATTCATCAATACAAAAGGAAATAGTAATTCAAAGGGGCTGACCTTTAATGGCCTATATATCTATGACTGGAAAAATTGGTTCCTTCGCGAGCATTAGAAATGGAGCAACAATATCTTCAATTCCAGGGTCGTCCAATCCCATCGTCATAACTGTGGACTCACGCCCAATATGACCCTTAATTGTAACATTAGCTTCACCTAAAATATGCAAACCTTGATTGAGTAGAGCGTCATACGTACAGTAGCGGCTCATCTCAATTGGTAAAACTGCTACGTCCGCAACACGCCTTTCAACCGCCTATATGTGTGTGTGTGTATGGGTTTGATATTATATATCGGGCCTTTAGGCAAACGCCTCACTCGTCTAGTGGTCTAACTGGCCTTGGGTTTGTCAAAAAACCTTATTTTATTTTTATAAATTCACTTCAAAAGTTATGCTAACTTAAGTATTGAAGTGTTATCCCGGTCCCTGCTATTTTGCAGGTAGCTCGTCCAGAAAATTGGATCTACAAAATACAACTTAATTTTAACATGGAGGCATTGCGCTTCATAACTATGACTAGTTTCTCGGCCTCTTATTTCTATATATACGCTTGTGACGGTATTCTTTTCCAAGATACAATCGAGGGAGCATCTTGAAAAGAAAGTCGTCAACATGTTTGTAATACATATCCTCCCTCTCTTCTAGAACATAAAAAGGCCAATGATAATTCTAAAGCCAAAAACAAATCCCAGTTCCACACTTATGTAATTTCACTTAATCCCACCACCAAAATTCCAATGCTTTTTTTTCATATGTTGGAGGTGACAATCGTGGTTCCTCATATGTGCAACGTGATTTCAAAGGGAAGCCATGTAATCCTTCATTCCCTTCCTAGGAAGTTTATGAAAATGTAGCAAATTGTTTACCAAATGGAATTTGCCCCACTAATTGATTGAATAAAAGATTGAGAACAGATAGGAAACTAAGACTATCGGTAAGTTGCATAGGAATCTTAAAACTAATCCCATTCTTAAATAAGCTTATACCGTGGGTTTCAGGGAGGGTTGGTGCAATACGGGCGGTTTTTGACCTCCCCTAACTTATATATATATATATATGTGTGTGTGTGTGTGTGTGTGTGTGTGTGTGTGTGTGTGTGTGTGTGAGAGAGAGAGAGAGAGAGAGAGAGAGAGGCGGTGAAACAGTGAACCGTCACTAATTTCAAATTTTGAAATTTTAATTTTAATTTAAAAATTAATGATAATTTTGATTTAAATTTGAACAGTGTTACACTGTTCAACCGACACTTTAAGGTGTCTGTTACCTTGAGGCGAGGGTCGGCGACCTTCATACGAGCTTGAAGCGGGGGTCGGTGACCTTGAAACACGAGTCGGCGAACATCAGGCGAGGTCACTGGCGATCGTGAGCGAGAGCCGGCGAGGTTTGGTGAACTTGATGCGAGGTTGGCAAACCTGGGCTGAGACCGTGGTGTTGTTGACAGAACTGAGGGTCACAGAGAATGGACCACGTCGTAGATGGCGATGCCGGGGCGTGGGTCAAAGACCACAGAAGTAGTAGGTCTCTGCAAGAGAGAGCTTGGTGATCCTACGTAAAGTGGAGGTTCGCCGGAGTCATTGGCGGAGAGAGTTTGGCGGCTCGGAGTGACGATGGCGGAAAGGATGAGTTGCCAGTCTGAGCGCGAGATCGATGTGTCCTTGACAAGATGCCGCTGGTTACCAGCAGGGGCGGTGAGTGGTTCGTCGGCGGGACCGGTGGTCCGCTTGCGGACCTCATTCTTCTGCAAAGGAAAGAAAGAGACAAACGGCCAATACGGCGGACCTCTTTCTCCGTCAAGTGCGCTTTTAGTTAAAAGCTAATAAAATAATGGCAAAGTAGTAAATTTGAGTGTATAATTTTTTTTTTTTTTTTTTTGACATGTCCACACAAGAGGAGGGAGGGGGATTCGAACTAGTGACCTCAACTTTATTAGGCGTGGTCCCAGCTGATTGAGCTACCTCTTGAAGACACATGGCATAAGAAGGCACATGACAAGCAAAGAACTTTGACCATGAATGTGCTTCAATTAATCGAATATATGGATATGATGAATGTAAACCCCGGTTCAATAATGTAAGCCTTTGGAAAACCTTGATGAATTTTTTATTAATTGGATTTTTGATAGAAAGAATCAAAGATTAGTTTGGATTAATGATAGAAAGAATCAAAGATTAGTCTAGTGAAAAATAAATAAATAAAAATAAAAATCAGGCCAGCAAAAAGAAGTATCATAAACAATTGTAATGTATATGGCCTGTATTACAAAATAAAAAGGGCATTCCCTTCACACAAAAAAAAAAAAAAAAAAAAAAGACATGTAATGCCCTAACACTTAGAACGCACTAATTACTATACTAATTAATATTTAATTTTATACCAGAATGGGGTATGCTTTTCGTAGGTGCCAAATGTCCTCATAGAGACATATTCAGTGACATCCTTCTGAAGCTGCTCCAGCGCCCTCTTTGCCCGATTATCGACTATGGATGCATCAATTTCCACGTAGCAGAAGTAGGTTTGGCCCACTTTGTCAATAACGGCACTGGTAATCTTGATCTCCCAAAACCAAAATATAGAAACCAGCATAGGTAGGAGAAAAAAGCAGAAAATCATTGACAATAAAGACTACACTAGTCTTTATCTGCCTGCCCGTTTGGTTTTGAGGTGTGAAAGGCTCTCGAAGATCGTTGATGGGTTCATCTTGGATGCCGTCCACCAAGATATTCAACTCGTACATCTCTGCAGTATGGAAGCTCGCAATAACACCCGTAGGTTTGATACCGGTGTTATTGCAAGCTTCCATGCCGCAGAGATCTACTGGTTGAATATCCTCGTAGACGGCATCCAAGTTAAACCCATCAACGATCTTCGATTCATTGTTTTGAGAAAAGTGTCTTCCAAACCTCAAATCCAAACACGCAGGCAGTTAAAGACAAGTTTAGTCTTTTTTTTCAATGATATTCCTCTTTTTCTCCTGCCCAATATCAAGATTACGAGCGCGGTTATTGACAAAGTGAGCCAAACCTACTTATTCTACGTGAATATTGATGGATCCATCGTCAATAATCGGGCAAAGAGGACGCTAGAGCAGCTTCGTAAGGATTTCCCCGAATTTGTCTCTCTGAGGATATTTGGCACCTACGAAAAGCATACGCCATTCTGGTCTAAAATTAAATATTCTGTCTCACGGCAAGCCCATTCCTCTCACCAACGCCCGCAAGCCGCTCAAAATCAGAGCGAGCTTTGAACGGTTCATCCCCTGGCTGGCCCATCCACTGGCTGTATTTCGCATCCTCTTGTTTCAGATCTTATAGAGCACTTCACCATGTGCAGCAAAGAAGGGTGCAAACACAAGTGACTCAATGGCCATTAGTCCAGATGTATCTTTGAGTGGCAGATTGCATTCTCTGAAGCACCAGCCTATGAGCCCAAAATGAAATTCAAACATAAGCTATGCAGTAAATCAATATATTTTTATATAAGCATCAATGGTGGAGAAACACAGGTAGCATAATAAAAATGAGACGAAAACAGAGAGCGACACCACTTACAGATCAAAACAGAGGCGGGCAAGGTTTGGGATTTGTAATATGAATTCAGCTAAATGTGACCTAACACACTACATAATTCATCATTTCAGTACATATTCACATCATACAAACAAACATTGATTCATAAATATACACACACTGAAATACACAAATGCACGAGTTCAGTAAGGATACCTCAATGATGTACTGCACGATATCAGGTTGAGACAGAGTACTGCCTAGGCCTCTTTGATATTGAAGCTATATCAGAGTATAGAGAGAGAGAGAGAGAGGAGGGATTTTGGGCTCATTGTGAAAGTACTTACAAATAGGATCTTTAATTACCATACATTTTCTTTTCTCTTTTTTTTTTTTTTTTTTTTTGGTGGTTTTCCATTGATAGTGAAAGCTAATTAAGACATGGATTTGATCCAGGAGGAACAAACCCAATTGAGGTCAATTAGGTATTTATGAGTTAATTAATGTAGAGTTAAAGTTAACACCAACTTTGACACTACTAAAAATGTAATTGACATATGTTCTGGTCTGAAATGGGTAATTAATGTAATTTCAGGACAAATACTATTTACAAAAAGTATTCATACGGTTTAAGAAACAAAACTCAAAAATATCTTACCGAAAGAAAAAGATAGCTATAGGAAAGGTATACAGTTGGATTCGAATGTTTAGTAATTTTGTGAGAGAATCTTTATAGATTCACATGTTCGAGCAAGAGACAGTTGTTCAAAATATATTCGAATAAATGAGTATTATATAACTCTCTCATATTTATTATTCGAATTATTAGTAATTAAAAAGACAAAATTAGTGAATATCTCCATCCCATATAGTGGTTGTTAATGCTGGTGAGTTGCAAGGAGGTTGGAGGAAGGAAAGTTGAATTGGGTGACAAGAATAGATAATGTTTAGAATAATAGAACTTTATCTTTCTCTTTTTCTTATCTTGTAATTTTCCTTTGGCTTCACTATTCCGTTGATCTTTAAAGACAACTCAACCCTTTAAGACACCCAAAGAACACATTTTAGTAACATTTTTTTTTTTAGAACAATAGAAACTTTTGTCTTTCTCTTCCTCTTATCTCCTAATTTTCAAAAAGCATTTGACTAGCTAGATTTGCTCACCATAGGCAGCGAGGAAGACTACCAACATGTAAAATTATGGACTGATAAATATGTAAAAGTGACACGTGTTCTTTAAGTATGTAAGAATATTGAGAAACACATTTTCTTTTTGTGTTTATTGTAGCATAATAAAGGCTCCGTTTGATAAATGATTTTATTCACCTACTCTCCTTATTTTTCACTTCTTCCACAAAGAATAAATTTTTATTTTTTATTTTTTATTTTTCTCTCACAAAAGTCAACACTTTTATATCACATCAACAACTTTTTATTACTGCTCAAACAAAAATCTTACAATAAAAACATTTACCAAACACACCCAAAGTTTAATGTGGAACAAGATCCTCTCCAGTCCATAATGGACTGGAGAATATTCAGTTCATGGCCAGGATTTCTTCTCAGAAATCCTATGGCCACAAATGAGACACATATCCCATCAATAAAAATAATAATAAAATATTATTTTAAATTAAAAAATAAATTAATAAAAAATAAAAGGAAAAGAGTTGTTTGGCCTGTGGGGTGTGGAAATACCGGGTGAATACTGATGATGGAGGCCAGGAGATTTGTGCCACCCCATCTTGCAAAGGGGGGTGGATAGAGCCACCAAAGAATATGAGTACCCCAAATGGAGGGTTGGTACAGCCACCTATAATTCATGCCCCTTCTTCTTTTTTTATTTTTTTATTTTTTTTTATTTTTTTATTTTTATTAATTTGTTTTTTAATTTAAAATAATATTTTTTTATTATTTTTATTGATGAGATATGTGCCCCATTTGTGGCCATAGGATTTTTGAGAAGAAATCCTAGCCATGAACTGGATATTCTCCAGTCCATTATGGACTGAAAAGGATCCTGTTCCGTTTAATGTAGGAGGTAGTTAAAGGGGACTAGCTAAAATTTGGTTAACAAGTTGTTTTAGCTTGCTTATTGTCAATGCTCTAATTAATGCTTTTTAAGTAAGTTGGATATTTTTATGAGTAATTAATAATTTTATTAATTATTATAATTATTATAATAATTAATTAATTATTAATTATTATAATTAATAATTAATTATTCTATTTTTTGAGTAATTAATAATTTTATATATTTTTTTGGATGTCAATAATTTTATAATTAGTTTTGTTTCAAATAAACTCCTTCAAATTTTCAAAAAAAAAAAAAAAATCCTTCAAACGAATAGGATAAGTTTTTCAACGACCACATTTTTCAATGTCGATTTTGTTCACATGAGTAGAATTATCAAATACGTAAAGCTCTAGAACCCTTTCTATTGAAGGTCCAACAGAAGCCCTCTGGCCAACTAGAATTGCCATCAACTAGGAGGAGGAGGAGCAGCATTTGAGGACCTTAGAAACGAGAGAAGCAGACGACAGCAGAATTCTCATGTGATGTGGGCGCTTCACACTCCCCACAATTTCCAATCATCTTCCGCCTCCACTCACTTCCGCTTCCCAACTCGCACTTCTTCAAGACAACCCATTTGCTCCCTCACCTTAAACCCTTCAAACCCAACCAAAACAGACGCAAACTACAACCAGTTAATTCAGTCTTTATGCAAACAAGGCAGTCTCAAGCGAGCCCTTCAAGTCCTCCCTCATGAGCCCGACCCAACCCAACACACCTATGAGCTTCTTATCCTCTCTTGCTCCCGCCTGAACTCCCTCTCCGATGGCCTCGATGTTCATCGCCACCTCGCCGATGCTGGGTTCGATCAGGACCCTTTCCTGGCCACCAAACTCATTAATATGTACTCGGAGTTGGACTCCATTGACAACGCACGGAAGGTGTTTGATAGAACTCATAAGAGAACGATATATGTTTGGAATGCTCTCTTTAGAGCGCTTACGTTGGCGGGTTATGGCCAAGAGGTCTTGGATTTGTATCACCAGATGAATCAGATTGGGATTCCGTCTGATAGGTTCACGTATACGTATGTGCTCAAGGCTTGTGTTGCTTCCGAGTCTTTGGTTTCGCTTATCCATAAGGGAAAGGAGATACACGCGCATATTTTGCGACATGGGTATGACGCGCTTGTTCATATTATGACGACTTTGGTGGACATGTACGCAAGGTTTGGGTGTGTTTCGTATGCAGGTTGTGTGTTTGATTCGATGCCAGTGAGAAATGTTGTTTCATGGAGTGCTATGATTGCGTGTTATGCGAAGAATGGGAGGCCCTTTGAAGCTTTGGAACTATTCCGTGAAATGATTCTTGAGACCCACGATTCTATTCCAAATTCAGTGACAATGGTTAGTGTGCTTCAAGCCTGTGCAGCTCTTGCTGCTTTGGAGCAAGGGAAGCTGATTCATGGCTATATCCTTAGAAGGGGTCTTGACTCGATCCTGCCAGTGATTAGTGCCCTTGTGACAATGTATGCGAGATGTGGTAAGCTTGAATTGGGGCAACTGGTTTTTGATCAGATGGAAAAGAGGGATGTTGTTTCCTGGAATTCCTTGATTTCAAGTTATGGGATTCACGGGTTTGGAAAGAGGGCAATTCAAATTTTTAAAGAGATGGTCAGCCATGGAGTCTCACCAAGTCACGTATCATTTGTTAGTGTCTTGGGAGCATGTAGTCATGCCGGGCTTGTGGAGGAGGGGAAGATGTTGTTTGCATCTATGGTTAAAGAACATGGGATATATCCTAGTGTGGAGCATTATGCTTGTATGGTGGACCTTCTTGGCCGTGCCAATCAGTTGGATGAAGCAGCCAGGATCATTGAAGAGATGCGGATTGAACCAGGACAAAAGGTGTGGGGTTCTCTTCTTGGCTCATGCAGGATCCACTGCAATGTGGAGCTTGCGGAAAGAGCAAGCAGAAGGCTTTTTGAGCTTGAGCCTATGAATGCTGGGAACTATGTACTCCTAGCTGATATTTATGCAGAAGCTAATATGTGGGATGAGGTGAAAAGAGTGAAGAAGCTTTTAGATGCTCGTGGACTTCAAAAGATTCAAGGTCGCAGTTGGATAGAAGCTAAAAGGAAGATCTACTCGTTTACTTCTGTTGATGAGCCTAACCCACAGATGGAACAACTCCATGCTTTGTTGGTCAGATTGTCTACAGAGATGAAGGAGCGGGGCTACATGCCTCAAACTAAAGCTGTTCTCTATGATCTTGAGCCAGAGGAGAAGGAAAGAATCGTATTAGGCCATAGCGAAAAGCTAGCTGTTGCATTTGGACTCATCAACACAAGTAGAGGGGAAACTATTAGGATTACCAAAAACTTGAGGTTATGTGAAGACTGTCATTCCGTTACCAAGTTCATTTCCAAGTTTGCAGATAGAGAGATTCTGGTTCGAGACGTGAATCGATTCCACCACTTCAAAGATGGGATTTGTTCATGTGGGGATTATTGGTAGTTGAATGCCAAATGTTATGCTAATTTATTTCATTTTTCCCAATAATTTGAGGTGAGAAATTGTCGTCAGAGATTTGAGCGTCCTCAAATGCTCTCAAATGTATACTGACAATACCAAGTTCTTTTCACATTTATATAAATTTCTCTTGCAGACTCTTTCCTGAATGGTCCTTTTATCTTCTATACCCATTACCATTTGTTTGATTACAGAAGAATAATGGTATTTTTTACACCTATTGATCATACTCACATCACATTGGTTGATATGACGTGTTTGAAGTAGTTTACAATGTCAACCTTTTTTGTGTTATGTTAGCCATGTTACATGAACGTGTGATAAATGAGCGCATATGATAGCATTACTCATTATAGAAACTTGGCTATGTGCCAAGGCAAAGTTGAATCGGTAACTTAATGGTGTGTACCAATGATTAAGACGAAAAAGAAAAATTTATGATCATTAACCGGAGAAAACTTTTACTTTCTTTGAAATAGGGGGAATTTACAATCTGACAACACTGATAGAGAGTTAAAAAAAAAAAAAAAAAGCAAGATATGAGAGATTTGTCTGAGCCCGGGTTCGAACCGGGGACCTCTAGTGTGTGAGACTAGCGTGATAACCGACTACACCACCCAGACGACATATTCTTGTTGATGACGGTTAAGGAAAAACATATTTACATAATTAGTTTTCTTGCAAAAAAAAAGAAAGAAAAAGCCGTTAAAAGTTACAGGGGTCAATTCGTTTCGTTTCCTCTGGAAATCTATTTCGGTTTCGGAAGAGTTGTTAACGAAACGCCGAGATCTCGGCCGAGGAACGAAAAATCGTTCTCTGCGATTCGACCTCGCTTGCCGCCATGTCCATGGACGCCCGCCACGCATCCTTAGGCCGACGAACGGTACAGATGTCATCGCTCATCTTCACCGTCCACCATGCTTGTCTTCGCATTTTTTTCATTTTCTTCAATTTCGAAAATTTGTTTCTTGGATTTCGTATTTTTCCTTGTGTGTGCGCCACTTTAATCCCAATTTTTTTGGCAGTTGGAAGACATTCGGCAAAAGAGAGCTGCCGAGAGAATTAGCAAAACTTCTTCGGGGCCAGATCTCAGCACAGCCTCCATTCAACATGGTCTTTTTCTTTTTTCTTTTTTTTTTTTTATTAATTTTAATCGTATGTTATTACTTTTTTTAATAATATTATTTTTTGTCTTCAGATATTATTGGGATGAAAAAATCGGAGAGCGCAAATCGACTCATGGAGGTAGGAACTGAGTTTCCTTAGTTTAAATCTAAATTCTTTATTTTTCTATTGTTATGATTTTGATGGTGTAATAGTTTTTAAAAAAGTTTTTATTTTTCCTATTTGTAAAGATTCTTAAACATGGAAAAAATTTCAATTTTTAAGCGTTACGTCCTGTTTAGTTGCTGCGATAGTTTAGGAAAAGAAATTAAAGAGAATTTGTAATTTTGTGTGCCATGTATTTGGTTTCTGGAAGACGGGGCTTTGGTAACTTAAGATTTCTGACGAAGCATTTAAGATTGGAAGTTTTTCTTTTTGCCGATGAGCTCTGGCTCAAATCACTCCTTTTCCACGCGCATAAGAAGGTGAAGTCGTTGGCTAAAAACCCACTTGGTGTTAACAATAATAAGAAGACAAAATTGTTTATTTCTTTTTGTTACGTTACATATTGTTGGCTAATCAAAATGGGGCATTTGGTACCATTTTTTCCTATGGGTGAATTAGGCTGGAAGCTATGGAGAAGTTTTATTTGAACGGCTAAGTTATGGACATATTTTCGGTTGTATTTTGTGTAGTTTCGATTTAGATTCTCAACGCTTCAGAGTTACTGTTGCAGGCAGATGTTAGTGGTTTGGTATCTCAGATACAAGACCTACTTAAGAAGAATGCGGAGTTGGAGGAAGAGAATAGGACATTGACTTCTAGGGTAAGACTACGAAATTATATATCTTTATGTATTTTGTAACTTGTTTATGATGTACAGCTAAGGAGGCTTTTTGGTAACAAATTATGATCAATTACGCTGATGAGTTTTATATTTGTCTGTTCCAGCTTCAAACAAGGGAAGCCGAGAATGACATGCTACAGAAGCGTTGGACTGAGCTGGTAATTGAAAGGCCTTCTTATTCTTTACTTTGTTTTGCAGAGAAGAGTGTTGATTAAGGTCCTTTTGTGCATTGTCAGTTGTGTTTGTTATTGGTGGACAAGCACATTACAAATTCTTGGCAAAAGAGTAAATTACTCAAGTTTATGTTTTTCCACCCACCTATTATTTTGCATTCTTTTGGTTGGGAAAGTCCTGGGAGGGATCCACAATAGTAATTTCTGGACTAGAAACCTATTTAGAAACTCAAAAAATGATGAACCATCCAGCTAGATGTTTATAGAGCAAAAACATTTTCTGTCTTCCTTTTCTAGGTCTTCTAAATTTTTTTGATGTTAAGATTTGTTCTTTTTTTTGCCCATACTTTGATTTTACATCTAAAGTTTTTGTCATGCAAAACTGTTCTAGATGTCTGGGTTTAATTTTTTAAACTGAGCTTGTTTTATTTTTGCAATCAATTGCAGGAACAAAACACTGTACCCTCTTTGAGAAAAGCTCTAAAGGATGTGGCAATGGAGAAAGATGCAGCAGTTGTTGCACGGGTATGGACCATGTGCACTAGATGTTGTCCTCTCATGTTACTTATTAATTTCCTCCCATCCTGTACCCACAAAGTCTCATCTATTAGTGTAGGAGGATCTGTCTGCACAGCTTCGTATGCTCAAGAAACGGATAAAGGAAGCAGAGGAGGAACAGTATCGAGTATGCAATCAGTTTCTATGTATACGAAGGCATAATCATGTTTATTTCTTGTTCTTACTAGTTCTCTTGCAATAGGCTGAGGAAGATGCTGCAGCCTTGAGAGCAGAGCTGAACTTGATACAGCAACAAGCAATGAATCAACATGGTGGAATCAGCTCAATGGAAAATTTCCCAGATCATATAAGAACCTTAGAAAAGGAGCTAGCTAGCTTAAAATCTGAGTTGCAGGTTAGAATTGTTTATTTGATCTTCTTATCTTTCTTCTAAGTGTTTGTTTATGAGGGTCTCATGATGGTTTGAAATTTATAGCAAGTGTCAGTATTGAGGCAGCAGGAGCAACAGCGATTAGCAGAAGAGCAGGCCCGAACTTTAGCTCTTGTGTCTGAAAAGCAGGAGTTGGAAGAGAAACTGACAGCTTTATCTAGAAGGGCTTCAGGTACCATTCCTGAAAATTTTGTAGATTTACTGTTGGATATACAATGGCTTCAAGATTTGTATTGGATGGTATTTACTGTTGTACCTGGTATTTGTTTGAACATTGGCCCTGGATTTGCAAGAGTACATAAGGGCACACTAAACCAGAAATTGGTTTATAACAATTTTCATTATGACATCTACTGGAATCGAGAAAATCTCTAATGACAGATTCCAGTGGCATTAGGGCTAAACGGCACTTCAACCTCCCATAAGAATGGGGTGGTGGTTGAGGTCACTGTTTCAAGTCTCATTAGTTGTGGGTAGTCTTTACCAATAATAATAATAATAAAAGAACATATCTAATTACAGCCTAGCTGCCAAATTGGGAGGATTATTATGAAACCTCATATGATGTACAAGGTGCAAAATATCACCTCAATGATGTCTCCATGCTTCCAAATCTCCCTGAAAGCTGGTACTGAGTCTTGAGAATGCTGTTTTGTATTCCACCCTTCAAGGATGAGAGGAATTTTAAGATACTTGTTCATATTTTGTTTTGTATAGTATGTAGATGACCAGTTGGCTGTTGGAATTCCTTTTTGCCATTTGTTTTTGTGTTAGAGCCATGTTGTATTATAATCATATACCTTGAATGCCTTCAGCATGGTTATGATTGCCTAGATTCTTTGATGATTATGTTATCTGCAGTTTTCATTTCCTTTTAATGTGTGAAAAATCTTTAAAAGATCTTTTCTACTAGTGTTTTGTGAGTAGTTTTCTGTTTAATTATTGTTATTTTTTTCCCTAAGTCATTGAACCATTTGTGCCATGCAGAAGAAGTCTCAGAAAAAGCAGCTCAGAAGGGGTTTTCACTGGTAAGAGAATTTCTAAGCTTGATTACCTTGTTTATGAAACTATATAGGTGCAATGTCATGATGTTCAACATACCAAGTTCTCAAGTAATGCTATAAGTAGGACTTTTATGCCCCAAAAGTGATGTGACTTTTAAAATCACCATTGTATTGGAGTTGGATCACTATTGGATTTTGATCCAATGGTGATTTTAAAAATCACGTCACCTTTGCGGGATAAAATGGGGATAAAAGTTTTACTTATAGCTTTACTCGCAAGTTCTCTCATAATAATTGGGTGAAAATGTTAATCAATTTTTTTTACGAATAAATCGATTGTTATTAATTAATATGTCTGCTACTGCTCTTTTGGCAAGTTTATATGGATGTAGCGCAATACGTCATGTGTCATTTTTAGTCTTAGGGCCGATCTTGCATGCGGCAGCTTTAGTATGCAGGGAACACAGTTTACCATTACTATAGCATATGAACTTATCTCCTTATTTTATTTTTCTTTTTGCGTGTTGCTTATTTGATTTGTTCATGATATTTAGTTTATTGATTGTTGCATCTAAGTTGAGGGTTAGTATTTGGGAGGTTTGTGTTCTGTTGTTATAATCTTTATTGCTTATTTTTATTTTGAAACTGCAGGAAGACAAGGAAAAACTTGAGAAGCAGTTGCATGACATGGCTGTAGTGGTTGAGCGATTAGAAAGTAGCAGACAGAAACTGCTAATGGAGGTTGGTCTTAGCCTTCTCTATTATCCTTCAGTAAAAATGTACACTCCATCTGATGGCCAAGATGCTTCACTATGTTTTGGCAGATTGATTCTCAATCTTCAGAGATAGAACGTCTTTTTGAGGAAAATACTAATCTCTCAAGTTCCTATCAAGAGTCAGTGGGCATAGCTGTGCGCTGGGAGAATCAGGTACTGGCCAGAAGGCCCTATGGAATCTGGTTTGTGAAATTAGGACTTTTCTGATTCCTGTCTGCATATCTTATTCAAAGAGCATGGTATATTTTTCTCTTCATCTACAATAAAACAGTTAAACTGGTTTTTTATATAGATTAGACTAAAGAGTTGGTCATCAGTATATGTGGCACAGTGAGGCTTCGGTTATGAACATGCACTTTCTGTTTGTGCTGGGCTAGTAAGTGAGGCCCATGTACGTAATGTCTGCAGAATTTAAAACAGCTCGTATGGAGGCTTTAAATATGATCCAGTTTACTTTTCCTTTTTTTTCTTCTTTGGCCCCTGTTTATATTCTATCGTTCAATATGCCTACAGTACGGAACTCAAAAAAAAAAAAAAAACAAAACAAAACTCATCATAACATGATTAATTTGTTATTACATGTCTTTCCTTTAATCTTTTTTGAATGAATTGAGGAGAGAGAGGGTGGGGGAAGGTTTGATCGACTGAGTGAAGAAGTTTCCCACTGAAAGTGTTGGAAGGTCTGATATCTCAGTGTAGAGTATAATTTTCCTTTCTTAGTCATTTTTGCATTATTATGATTTATTCTTTGCATTTTGGGCCGTAAAAGCATATGGGAATCTTCTTGTGACAAAAAGTTCATTATGACTTATGTGAATATATGTATGCTTCTATCAACGGATATAAATTTATTGCTTATTGGTACTCAATTATGTTGACCTGGTTTATTGAACACAAACCACAAAGTTGAGTTTTCCCTTGAACATGTCTTCCACCATGATTGAGTGAACATTTTATGTTTTGATTACTAAGATTTTTCTTAGCCAGTGTAGAAGTTGTAGAAATAACACATGTATGTCTCATGTGTCTATGTGATCTTGTATGGTACACTGAACGTCTTTGTGAAGATCTGGAGTAGTGGTGAGTTTAGATAATTCTGATAACAAAACTACTTGAAGAAATAGAGAAGAAAGCAGAAGTACCAAGATTGTAACTATATTAGATCTTTGAACTCGTTGTTGTAAAATGATGGCAAATGGTTAAATTATGATCATGTCTACACCAAAGAGATGTTAACTATGAAGGCTTCTAGCTGACTGCATAACCTGTTTAGTGTCTTGAAAATCTATCAGCAGAATGAATCAATATCTTGATCCTTGAAGTTGTGCAATGTTTTTGCCACCTCCTTTCATTCATATGTTGGTTGATACATCTCATTGAGCATTGGTTCTCGTATTTGTTTAGTCTACTTTTTTCATTTCTACTAAACAAAAAAGGACACAGGGGGGCAGCCATATGTGGCATCTGTTCGTGGGAAATCAGTCAAGAGGGGCCTAGATGGTAAGGTGGTCCACAGGTTCTCCCTCAAGATGAATTTACAATAGCCTCACTTCACCCCACCAAACCTTTAGTAACATCTGGTGAAGGTCTCGTGGATTGAACTCGAGAAATAACTCTCATAGGTCTCGGAACAACCATTAAATGGGGGCCCCTGATGCCACCGAGCCACAAGGCTGGGTGGCATTTGCTAAATATGCTTACTCTTTCCAAGAGTTGACATCATCAATTCTATTTCTAATAATTTTAACCTGCCTGACATATGGCTTTGCAGGTGAAAGACTGTCTTAAGCAAAATGAAGAGCTCCGTGAAACTCTCGATAAGTTGAGAACAGAACAAGCTGGCTTGCCTGAATCAATGTATAGAGATGGGGTAAATGAGACCACTTCCATAGCATCTACTACTGAAGTTTTCTCCCTCAAGGTTAGTGGTTGATTTAAGGACAAGGTGTCTAATTCCTTTTGTTATGTGGACGTGAACTGAGGCAGGGCAAGTCCAATTACTACACAACAAACTTATAAATCTGATCGATGGGATTATCAGGATGAACCATTCAATAATCTGTTGAAGATTTTGAATACCACTTTGGTTTTTTAGGGCCCTTCTACACTTGTGTAAAACTGCTTGTCTGTATTGTTTTGTGTTCATAGGGCCAACTTGCAAAAGAACAGAGCAGAGCAGAAGCACTGTCAGCAGAGGTTATGCAGCTCTCAGCACGGCTTCAACAAGTCACGCAAGCATATAATGGTCTTGCATATCTGTAAGATCCAACTCTCTCTCTCTCTCTCTCTCTCTCTGTTGCGGTCAATTCATTCCGATATTGAAGCAAAGATGATCTGTTGTTGATTTCTTTCAAAAACATTTGCAGCTATAAACCGGTTTTACGGAACATTGAAAGCAGTCTCATCAAAATGAAGCAAGATGGATCTATGACCGTGCGGTGAATGCAGAAAAGCAGTTTTGTGGTGATATTTTTGTGTGAGCTCGTCAAACAAGAACATTCATTTGTAAAGGGTTTTAGAGTTGGGCCGAGCATTTTTTCCATAAAGAAATAATACCATAATGATTGTTGACATGGCTATTTAAAAGGATATTGATGAGATGATTTTGTATGACAATACCCTATTAAACGAAAAAAAAAAAATGTAGAAACCACAATTAGTGGGTTTGGTTTCTTCTTATTCTGCACTGTGCAGTGTGCACTGAAATTTCGAATGAAGTGAGTTCATGTGACTGTAAAGAAAAAGTCGAGATTTGGCTGGTAAATGTGTTTTAGTTGATTTTTGTATCATAGATTTTCAGATTTTGGGTTGTCAATTTTCGATACAATCTGCGAACTCGGCACGAACCTAATACAAAATTAAAGTATTAAAATTGAGGGATTTGACCAGTTTACTTAAATAGGTCGTGTTAAGGTTAGAGTTAACTTATATAGTTTTATATTCATACTCTAACATGACTTGAGCTCGATATAAGAAGTGGCAATTTTTAACACAACCTACAAACTCGATACGAAAACCACATGAAATTAGCAAGTCAAGTTGAGTGAATTGACTCATTGAGTTAAATGTGTTGAATTATGATTGACTTATATATTCTTATATTTATGCTTGGACACGATTATGACCTCATACCTGAATGCTAATTGAGGTAGTGTAATGCTAAATACTATACTTCTATCTAACATTCATCCAACAAAGCTTACTGGCACTCTCAATTAATCATTGGATTAATTCTTATTTTTTTTTAAAAAAAAATATGAAGATCAGATGCTTGATTTGGAGTGTCATGTTAACATTATTGGATCTAAGCTCTAGCTCAGGTGGGATAATGGTGGCTGGGTAATATATAGGGGTGGAACCGTGGAAGGGGGTAGATCTGAAGTGTAAATTTGACCAATCAATCAGAAGGAAAAAGAATTTGAAATGTATAAAGTGTAAATATTTACAGAACTAACATGAAGGTTTAAAGGGGGAAAGAAGAAAAGAAAATGACAAAATCATTTAGTAATAGACAATGAAATGTTAAGTTTGTCAACAGCCTGTCAATTAGTGGTGAAACGTGTACATCCTGTCATTAATCAGAGAAAAATATGCCTCATAATGCTCTGCTTTAGTAAGATTAAACCCAAATCCTTCTGTGGTTTTCAACTTTTTTTTAAGGAATCTTTAGCTTTATTAGTATTATTGCAGAAGCTTTATAGCACAGGATTTATGCTCAACCCCTGGCTAATTACTATAGTTCACTAAAAGAAGATGTGTCATAAAAACATTTGTTTTTTCTTGCATTGCTGGCTGGCATGTAACCGTTGATTTTCATATAATACATGATGGAAATCAGTGGGTGAAAAAGCTTTGTACTGAACAATAGAAAAGGAAAAACATATAAAGAAAAAGTTCCCCAAGCAATTCTTTTGTGTTTTTTTAACAAATTCCTTGGTTTATGCCAACAACACTTATTAACCAAGCAATCATACTAATAATTAAAGTTTTGGAACCTTTTAAAGTGCTTGTTATATAGACCAAAGACATGAGAAACAAGTACTGCATTGAGTTTTTGCTGACAATATTGTTCCAGTCATGAAGAGCAAAACCATATGCTTCTGCATCCCAAGCCGCAGGCACAAAGAAAGCATACAAGGAGACTCAGATAGTTCCTCCCGGCAAAAATCCTCCCATGACAAACCTCGGAAAGGCGGCAAACGACGAGGACATGCTTCTACGGCTCCCGGCGATGATGTTGGCAGCCATAATGGAGCCGCCAATGCTGGCGGTGCCGATGCCGGCATGGCTGTTGCTATGATGGGTGCAGCCCATGTGTCTACAATTGCCAGCACTGATGCTTGTGGTGATGGTAGTGGTCATGGTGGTGGTGGTGGTGATGGCTGCAGTTGATGCTATAATGAAAGTGGTATAGCTTTTGCCTTTTTGGTTCAATATTATTGTCAATTATGTTTATTTATTTTTCCTGAGAGGAGGGGAGGGCATGTTGGTTTTCTTTTACTTTTCCTCCTTTTTCTTTTCTTTTGCTTTTGGTGTTTGTGAGACAGTCGATTCTGTAAGGTGGTGGGGATAGATCAGGAACCATGATTTTGTTTGATGTGTGACAGATTGTGTAATAAGAGAGGATGTGAATCTGGATTTATACTTTGAATTTCCTAGAATTATAAGATAAAGTTTTTGCAGTTGTGAAATTTTTGTCCTCTTTACTCTGGCGTTTTTTTTTTTTTTTAGTGTAAATTTAAAATAAATTTACTAGTAAATGCACCGTTTCTTATCGCTCATTAGTTTTCGTAGCATTTATTTTAATTAATTGTTTTGATCTTTTCTAATAAATAAGTTTTACATCATTTTGCTACTTATTTCTTGGTAAAAAATTTAATACCCTTAACATTTCTCTACAGCTAAAGTGTATAAATCTTCCGATTGTTTCGTTGTAAAATGTTTTAAGCAAATCGTTTTTCCTATTTTTTAGTGTTTGGTATAGTGGAAAATTGTACTCAAATCCAAAACATTTTCGGCTGACTAGAAAAACCATTTTTAATTTATGGAAAATGATTTCCCTTTATTTAAACCCATGAACCACTTCCAAGTTTAAGATTCTATTTAAAAAAATTATTTTGCATTAGTATATTGTGAATAAAAATTGATTTTTATAGATTAATATGATTGAACGAAAAATATAAAAATATTTATGATTTTTCATACACCCAAACGCCAAAAATTATTTTTCTAAACAAATGAAACCTTAATGGGCTAAGAAATCACTCATTAATATTGGGCTTACCTATATATCACTTAGTTATATCTACAAGCCATTTTAGCAAATTAAAATTCGCAATCAATGGAATTTCAATTAAAAAATATTCTAACACTTTAGGGACTTCACCATTCATCAGAGTCCTCTTCATCAGAGTCAGAGACCTCATCATCTTCAGAGATCTCATCTTCTATAGCAGCAACAAATATAGAAAACACATCTTCTATAGCATCCACAGATTCAGAGGCCACATCTTCTATAACATCAACAGATTCAGAGGCCACATCTTCTATAACATCCACAGATTCAGAGACCACATCTTCTATAAAATCCACAGATTCAGAAAGCTTATCAGATGCAACCTTTTGGTAAACTTCTTCAACAATTGTATTGATGAACTCTGATTCATACCTGATCATTATATTAAAAAAAAAAAGTAAGCATAAAAAAGAAAGAATAAAAAAATAAAAATAAAAATAAAAATTCAAGGACTGATGAGCACTGTCATATTAGCCTAATGGAATGAAGTGTTTTTGTATTGTGTTTATTGTTTAGTAAAAGGTTTATTCATAAAAAAAATAAAAAAATAAAAAAAAATAAAAAAAAAAACAAAAAAAAAACTGGGTTTATAGAGTTTTGAGAAATGATTTGAAATTTCAATTTTGAAAAATGTAAAAATTAAGAATTGATTTGGTGTTGTAAAATTTTGAGGAGTATTTCTAAAAAAACAAAAAATTGAAACTTGTTTAAAATTATTCTTATTATCGGACCAATAACAATTGAGGTGGCTGCCACCATCATGGGAAAGGTGGACACCACGCTAGCATCTACCTTTTTTTTTTTTTTTTAATAATATGTAATAAAGCAGCTTCGGCAAATGAAAAAATTACCTCGGCAATCTTTATACTTACTCAATTTACAGTCTTTCATAGAAATTTGACACATTATGTAAAACCATCAAATACAATTGAGATGAAAATATCGTATTTTTAATTCAAATCAATTCTATGTACTTTTTTATTCATTATAACCAAAAGCCTTAACCTACCACCAAACCTCTCACCTACCTCCGAGCCTTCAACACCATAGTCTTCAAAACCAACCAAGATGGTGCATCCGGCGGTTTTGTCAATAAGTTTTTTTATCTGTAAGGTATTTTGTCAATAGAAAGAAAATTATTTAGTGTGAAGGGTTATATAATTTTTTAGTGTTTCAGACTTAGGTGTCAAATCCCTTTTTAGGTAAACTTTAATTTTGAGAAATACTATTTAGTAAACTACTATACAACTGCAATACAATTGAGGTGATAATAAAAATCAGTCATTAATTTTTTTTTTTTTAACATGCCCTTGTTAATCCAAACACTGATTTTTCCAATTGCATTACATATGGATAACCATATACTATATATATATATATATATATATAGCATTATTCTTTATATATATAATTTATCAATTTTTCTATTTGAAAAAAAAAAAAACAAAAAAACAAAAACAAAACAAATGAAGAGATTCAAGAAAAAGCACAAAGCATAATACCCATTTGCACAACTCTGGAGATCACGACCGGAACAGTTGGCAGCTTCAGTAAGAGCTACTTTCCACCTTTGCACCCTCTCTGTTTCCAATTGAAGCCGCCTTTCATGCTTAGCGAATGCTTCAGCAAAAGTTTCGGTTTGTCTTCAAACATCAGATGGGTTAACATGATAAAATATCGGAAAAAGAGTGCTACCTATGACATTCTTATAGTGCACGATATGCACAAGCTCATCAAGGCACCAACTAGAAGAAGCATATCCTTGAGAGAAAATCACAATAGAAATCCTTGATCCACAGATGGCATTGAGTAGTCCAAAAGATATGTTCTCTCCTCTTTCCAGGCCTTGGTTATCTCGAAAGGTGCAAATTCTGCGTCGTACCAAGGCAGAGTAGAGATGATCAGTGAAATTCTTACGTGTGTCTTCACCTCTGAAACTTAAGAAGACATCGTGTTTCCAACGAGGTTTGGATTTTTTGGAAGGTACTGAAAGGTTTGCAGCAACCATGGAAGGGCTGATCACCACGGACCAACAGATCAGAAGGAGGAAGAAAGTTTGTGCCTAAGAGGGGAGGATGAAAACAGAAGGATTTTAAGCTCATTGGAACCCTTTTTCGATCAACGGGGTTACTTTCCCAGAAGCCTCTCCTCCACAACGCGGTTGCCGTGTTCGCTGCTTTGAATTTTCCGGAAGCAATCAAGAGTCATCGTAGTCCATACGGTCAAGTGCATGGTAGTGGTGGTGATTGGCGAGCGAGTCACGGTCACCCCATAGTTTTGGGACTTCTAAACTCCACAAGGTCAAGGTCATCTCACTAAAATAAAATTTAAAAAAAAAAAATTAAAAAAAAAAAAAGAATAAAGGGTCAATGTTATCTAGAATCACCACCCATTGAAAAATAAGATTAATCAACAATGCCACGAAATGTGGTAATGGCCTATAAACACGGTCACATTAGTCTAATAGAATAGAAGTGAGACAAAGATCTAGGCTCTATTTGGTTTGCAAATGAGATATTCCATTAAGAAAATGAATAAGTACTACCGGAAATAAAAGAGATTGAAATGAAATAATTATTACAATTCTTTAGTTTGGTTGCAACACATGTCATAATTGGAATTGAACCAGAATTACTAAAAAACTCCATTTGATTTCTAATTTTTCTAAAACTCAATTTTTTAAAAAATAAAATAAAAAATTGTTGAATGTGTGGTGGCAGGCCACCCACATGATTTTTTTTGTTTTGTTTTTTTAAAAAATAAAAAATAAAAAAATAAGTTTAAGAGAAAATAAAAAAAAATTAAAAAAGTTTTTTTTTGGAAAACCTTATCCATTCCCTCAGGAATAGCTACTCCTCTAACTTTTTAGAGGAATAGTTATTCCTGTGTGTAATGGATTAGTGATTCTCACGAAAATAACTACTCATATGAATAGATTCTTACCAAACAAAAGAATGACATTCTAAGAGCCTATTATGGAAACCAAACGGGCCCATAGTATTTAATATTAGTCTTTTAAATAAAATGTATGTTTCTATATCTAGGATAAAACAAATGTATTATTAGTGAAATTAAATTTATCCCTAACCCTTAGCCTCCATGGTATACAAAATTTGGTTTTGCCTTCAATATGACCTTATAATTGCTTGGTTAAACAAAATTTAAAATTTAAAAATGAGGAGTGTTACATATACTTTCAAGTGTTTACTTGCTAACGTGACAATAAAACTCATTATTAGATGAAATAACAAATAAAAATACATGTAATATGTAATAATTATTTTCACTGCCAATTTCTGTGACAATTAAGAATGAACATTTGAGAACATGTGTAGCTAGCATTTACTCCTTAAAACACTTCACAGTTCACATGTTAACGTGTAAGCGAAGTATAATGAGAAGTCCTATATATCCAAAATTTTCTTCTTAAAAGTTGGTTCTCAAATGATGTATGTGTCACCATCTCATGAGATTTATTATTTAAAAAAAATGTGTCACCAACTCATGGGTTGACGACACATCATTTGGGAACTAACTTTTGAAAAAAAAATTTGGGATGTTTAGGTTGTGTTTGGAAATGGAATGGAAAAAGAGAGTAGATCGGTACTGTAGCAGATTTGATTGATATGAGAGAAAAAGTAAGAATGTTCTGTATAAAAAAGTGAATATATATATTGTTTTGTAGTGATTTTTTTATTTGAATAGTATTAAAAAGTGATTGATGTGATATAAAAAGTAAAAATATTATGATTGATTTTGAGAAGAATTTTTGGAGTTTTTAGGTCCGGTCTGGTCCTACCCTTTGCCAAACACAACCTTAGCATTTTTCAAGTATAATTTCCCTTAAATTTTGGGCCTTAAGCTAAAGCCATATTCAGCCCAAACTGGCAATAGGCCCAAACGTAATTTATCCGGTGTGACCGTCACAGCCTCTTGATCAACTACAGCCAATAGTATTCCACCACGTCTGCAAATTTGCAGTCCCATAGCTCAAAGAAACCCTAGCTAGCTCCAGCCCCAAATCTCTAACTCTCTGTCTCTCTCTCTCTCTCTCACACACACACTCTCTCTCAATCGAAGGTCATGGCTCCGGCGCAGCAAACAAAGCTCCGGTGGGGGGAGCTAGAGGAGGACGACGCGGAGGACCTGGACTTCCTGCTGCCGCCGAGGCAGGTGATCGGGCCAGACGAGAACGGGATCAAGAAGGTGGTGGAGTACAGGTTCAACGACGAGGGCAACAAGGTCAAGATCACCACAACCACGCGCACGCGCAAACTCGCCAACGCGCGCCTCAGCAAGCGCGCCATCGAGCGTCGCTCCTGGCCCAAGTTCGGCGACGCCGTCCACGAGGACGTCGGTAGCCGCCTCACCATGGTCTCCACCGAGGAGATCCTCCTCGAGCGCCCTAGAGCTCCAGGTCTCTCTCTCTCTCTCTCACGCGGACACATACACGTGTGCACGCTTTTCTGGAAGTGGTTTATTTTATATGTTTGATTTTTTGTGCTCTAGGGTATGTTTGTGTGGATAGTGAATTAGTGTTAAATATGAGAAGCTTTGATAGAAGATTGAGGGGTTGGTGAATTGCTTACAGAATTTTGTTATGGAACTGCTTAGGCGAAGTTAATAGAGTTTCTGGAAAAGGAGAATTTCATTTGAAGGTGGGTGTATTACAAAGTTATGACTTTTGCTTTAGTCTTTTAGGGAAAATTATGTGGAATTTTCTTAGGTTCTGTTTGTTTTGGTGGACAGAAGTTTTTGTTTTTTGGACAATATTATCAGGGTGAAGTTCTTTGAGACTCCAAATTGATGGGGTTGGTTAACTCTCCGGAAATATTTGGCTGGGAGTGTTTCAAGTAGGATTGTTATTTTTCATAACAGATGGAGCTCCAGTACTGACTCTTTTATTCCTTGTTTGTATACATGTCAGGGGAAAAAATTTCCTTGTTTTGTTCTTGGCGAGAATGGGGGAAAGGAGAGTAAAATGCGTAGGAAATGTAAATGTAAAAGCACATTAGGAAGCATTTTCCTTTCCTTTCCCTCATTCTTTCCAGTTTTTAATGGAGCCGTTTAGTTCAAAATGGAGCTCCACTTCTTTTTTTTTTTTTTTTTGTTATGATTTCCTAAATATGATTTCTTGGTAGTTTTGTCGGAGGATTTTTTTTGGTAGAGGGGATGAAGTGCATTGCTGGTGAAAGTGGCCAATCATCTTTTTGATTGTTCTCTACCTTAGCTAATATTTGTCAAAATGTACATATGAAGCTAGCTGGGAAGTCTAATCTAGTTATCCAAAATTGGTATCCCAAAAATAAAAGAAGAAACCACAATTCTTTATTTTGTTTTCATAAGGAAACTAAATGCCTTATTTATTTCCCTCAATTAATTTTCCGCACTTTGTGTTCATGAGCAAACTACAAGGTTAGTTTCACTGCTTTTCCGCTCAACCAAATGGCTGAAAAAATTATATCATTGTCAAGTTGAATGTATAGGTGTTAGATTGGATTCAGAATGAATAGAGCATCTTGAGTGTTGAATCTGTCATTTATTTTTATAGTTATTTGATTTTAAAGCTTTGTTTTATGCCACATTGGGACCATGCTGATGCGCTTTACTGATGGTTGTGTTTCATCTGTTGTTGCAATGACAAACCATAAGATTTGACTGTATTGGGAATTTCAATGATTCCTTTGCTGCACTAAAATTTGGGTGTAAGATTTTCTTGTCTAAGAAAAATCTGGTGTGACATTTACTATTTTACATTATCTTGTTACATATTGCTTCAGTTTCTTCATTTGAATGTCCAATATATTGTAAACCATTGTCAGATTCAACTGCCTAATGCCTTAAGCTCAAGTTTTCTATGGTCTTTGTCATATTTTTGTCCTTTTTCTTTTGTTGGTCAACACATAAGCTCATGGCATACTTCTCTATTCTTTCTTGTGTAGGTCTAGGCCATCACATACAATTAGTAGCATCTAGGAAAGTTTATTGTTACAAACTTCTGAAACATGATTACTAATCTTTAGTGAGAGAAGGATCTTATGAGTACTTAGGGTTCACTACAAAATAGAGTTCGGAAGCAGAATTGGGGATATATGGGGCTGTTTACACGATTATTAGAACTGTTGTTTAGAGAGCAAAACAGTTAGTAATAACAGAGAAAATAAAGTAGAGTGCGTCAAAAGAGAAATAAGAAGAGAGAGGAAGAAGTTTGTAATCTTGACTCATTAAACTACTTTTGGATGACTGAGTTGTATACAACATATGGGTTTTTATATCTGTAAGTGAATGACTGTCAATAAGCTAGTTGAATCCACTCTAAAGAGATATGCTGAAAGGTTTGTAATTCAAATTTAACCTCTACAAGATATTTTTATTCAAATGGGTCTAGTTTATGGTTTTCCTTGAGATTTCCTTGTCTATTGCATTCAATTGGGTATGGCTCAGCTACGATCATGTGTCCTTTAGTATGTTGAACAACCTGCCATTTTGCTTAAAGGTTTAGAGATTATTCTAACAATGGTGCTATTAGTACACAAATGTACATGATGAATTTAATATTGATCGCTAGTGCACTGTGTACACCAAGTGTATTTAGAAACAATTTGTTGTATGCCACATTTACACTTCAAAATGTATAAGCTATTTGTTTTTGGGCACAACCTGATGTGGGTATGAATAAGTATATTATATGGCTCAAGTAGTCCAAACTGGGCAAGTATTTTTCCCTGTTAATATATTACTATTGTTGTTATTGTTATTTCTTTTGGGGTCATCAACTTTAATCTTTCTTATTGCCCTATATGCCTTAAGTTTTGTTATTGATGAAATGTTGTTCTTAAGATTTTTTTTATCCATTCTTAATTAAATGGATAAGGTTTTTGTCAAGTCTATTGACAACTTTGAAACTGCGAACAGGTAGTAAACAAGAAGAGCAAAAGGTTGGAGGAGACTTGGCTCAACTTGGGAAAGGAGGTGCTACCCTCATGCTTTGCAGAACTTGTGGTAAGAAAGGTGACCACTGGACTTCAAGATGCCCTTACAAGGATCTTGCCCAACCGTCTGAGGGATTTGTTGATAAGCCTACTGCATCAGAAGCCGGAGCTGCTGCTTCTGGGCCAAGCAAGGGAACATATGTTCCTCCAGGCATGAGAGCAGGGGCAGAAAGGACCACCGGATCTGATATGAGACGCAGGAATGATGAAAACTCTGTTAGGGTCACCAACCTTTCAGAGGATACACGGGAGCCTGACTTGCTTGAGCTCTTCCGGCCTTTTGGTGCTGTAAGCCGTGTTTATGTTGCTGTTGATCAAAAGACTGGCATGAGTAGGGGATTTGGTTTTGTCAACTTTGTGAACAGAGAAGATGCTCAGAGAGCCATCAACAAACTCAATGGGTATGGTTATGACAGTTTAATACTTAGAGTCGAGTGGGCCACGCCAAGAACAAACTAGGTCATCAATAAATGAGGATAATATTTACCTAGCCTCATAATAAGACTTTTGGCTGTAAGTTACTCCTTTTCAATCTCTGTTCAGATGTTTTATGCTGAATCAATGTTTGCTCAAGATTCTTGTGCCTTTTGGTATTTAATATTCATGTGCATTATAATTGATAAGTTATTTACATGATCCGTTGGTGTTTTTTTTTTTCTCGAGAGTTGTTTCTTAGATGATCTAAGATTAAGCATTTAGAAGATGGTATGCTCTAAATTTGACTCACAAAAAAAGGACCGCTATGCAAATATTTGACCAAAAGGTAGTAAGTAAAGAAGTTGAGGGAAACATGGTTGATAAAAATGCCTTTGATTTTACATTGTGTGTGCGCGAGAAGAGAGTAATTCTATTAGTCACTCGTGTCACTTTTGTGTCTCTAAAAAAATGAGTTAGCTTTTAAAACCACTATTTGATTAAAATTTAATAATAATTAATCATAAGTTCAATGGTGATTTTAAGAGCCACATCATTTTTAAAGGGATATAAGAGTGACACAAGATCTGGTGAGTAACTGCAGGATTGACTGCTGACACAACTTGCACCGACAGTTGTGCAATATGTTCTTGGATTGTTTGCATAATGCTTGAAAAATGGTGCTATTATAAGGGTAGCATGTGATTGAATCAATTAGAAATAATTTTCATTTAAAAATGATGCGTCTTCTTTATATATATATATATATATATATATATATATATATAATAATAATTAAAAAAAAAAAAACCAACATCTTTTTAATAGATTAGCATTTTGGAGCGACGCCGTTAGTTTCTTTAATTTTCCAGAGAATTCATGGTAATTTCGTTTACCTCTATTTATTCGCCAGCTCTTATAGTCCATTGTGGAGGATTTTCCATTAGAAGATGAAGACAGAACAAATTCGGGAAGAAAAGTTGGGTTCCTGTCAATTTTATGTCTCCTGAACTGTCAGGAAGATTCGTGTATGGCGCAGCATCAGCAGTGGGCCAGTGGCTTAAAAGTGTGGGGATAAAATTAAAAGACAAAGTTGATAAAAAAATTTCCTCTATTCCTAGAAGAATATCTTTGAAAGTCCTAATTGCCCACCCTCCAGCTTCATGAATAACGCCTACGTTCTGTTACCATTTCATGTGGTTTCTTAGTTAGGTCGAACCAGGTCACCAGGTTGAAGAAAATGGAGGTTGAAGATGAGTTGATGACCATAGATGTATTTATCTTTGACAAATATAGCTCAAAAAAATAAAAATAAAAACCAAGGATGGGACGCATCTGAAAGCATCGCCTTGGTTTACGTATAGGACTTGGGAGTATGGGATGATGGGACTTAAGTCTAAAACTTTACCTTCCTTTTTTTTTTTCTTTTTTTTTTTTTGTCTTTGTCTTTTGTTAAAGAAGCGGGAGAGGGGTATGTAATTAAAATTTTACATTAATTAAGCTTTTATATTTATATCTCTTTTAAATTAATTAATTAATTAATTATATATATATATATATATATATATATATAATTTGTTACACATTTTAATTATATGAAATATATAATTATAGTTACTTGATATTACAGAGAATAACAATATTCTATTGAACTCCAATTAAATTTCAAATGAGCTTGAGTCGAGGTAGATTAAGTAAATTTGTAAGTAAACCCTTCCTTAAGAAAAAAAAAAAAAAAAATCTAGACATTTTCAACGAGTTAAACATGATCTTTTAGAAACACAAGTTGGAAAAACATTGCGTCGTTTTAAACTTGTATGGTTAATATGCTAATTGGTTGAAATACAACATTGTTGAATTATTTATTTATTGCATTAGTTATATTCGCTTTAAATTTATTTTTTTATTCACGAAAAAATAAAATCTTAACCACCTGAACTGAAATCCTGACTCCGCCACCGTACATACATAATATGGTTTCGTGTAGTTTATTTCTTCTAGTGAAATATTACGTATAACGTGTTTAACGGTATACGTATAACGTGTTTAACCTTAACTAAACCATGTGGTACAAAATTTGCTTGCCGGTGGGTGCGTATAATCTGCCACCAAACAAGTGAAATAATGGTCGCCCTTGGACATTTAGTAGTTGTCCATATCTATTTTCGACCATATCTATTAATACTATTTACATGACAAAATCATAAAGTGCCCAAACAACCGTATTTGGAGAAAAATCCTCAAAAAAATATGACAACCCCAAAAATCTCGCCGGAAGAAACCGTCCTCCCTTGCTCAAACTCGTGTTAGATCTAGTCAACAAAAATATTTCTTTTATGGGTAGATAATTTGGATAATTAGTAAAATAATATTAAAAATAATATTTTTATTTTATTTTAGGGTAAAGTTCACGTGCCCTTCAAACTACCACTTAATTGACAATGTCCTTCAAACTTTCAATTGTAATAATTTCCTCCAAAACTACCAAAATATTGTCCATATCTCCCCAAAGCTAACAAAAAGATAAATATGGCCCTATAAATTTCTCAATCAGACAAAAATACTCCTATAAATTTGAAAAAAATAAAAAATGATTTTTTTAAACGATTTTTTTAAAAAAAAAATTATTTTTTAAAACGAAAATTTTTAGTTTTTTTTTTAATTTATAAAAAATATATTTTTTAAATAAAAATTTTCAATTTTATTAAAAATAATCAATTTTTTTTAAAATTATTTTCTTATAAAAATGGTTATATATATATATATTAGCCAACCCTTGGATTTTATATATATATTTTTTTGTTTTATGTTTTTTCTAAAAGTTTTAGTTTTTTTAATTTTTATTTTATTTTATTAAGGATAGTTTCATCATTAAGGAGGATATTGACAATACTTTAGTAGTTTAGAAGACATTGTCATAATTAAAAATTTGATGGGACATTATTAATTAGGCATTATTTTAGTAGTTTAAAAGACATTGTCATAATTAAAAATTTGATGGGACATTATTAATTAGGTATTTGAGAGAGTATGTGAATTTTTTTTCTTTATTTTAATGTAATGAATTAATAACGAGAGAAAATATTTGATATCATTATTCATGACTATTAAAGTAATATTAATACATTTTTGTTTCGGTTTGGTTAATTAATCTTTCGGTGGGAATAAAAAAGAAATAGTCTTTTGGAGTGACCCCACGTGGGGGTCAAAAAGATGTGCAGCTCATTGGTTGGGGTGCATTTATTATATATAGGCACAAGCGCTACATAGATAGCAACGACGTGAATTCAGATCCTCTCCTTTTGCCACCCCAATCTTCGTTTTCTATGCTATACATATATATAAACCAAACAAGGGCCCAGATTCCATTAGACAGTCTGTCTCTTCTCGTGGGTTGCCCCTCTCTTCTCCATAGCTTCCTTACTGAAAAACTCTCTCTCTCTCTCTCTCTCTCTGAGTATTATATTTGCATTGCTCTGTGCTAAGCAGATCAAGTTTTTAGTCACCAGGCTTTCAATGGCTTCGATCATCGAATCTGGGTGGCTGGTACTGCTTTTTATACCATTTCTGTGACAATTTTTTTTTTTTTTTTTTTGTCGCTTTTTCTGTTCGTCTTTAGTTCTATTTGATAGTCTAAGCCTTAAGCTAGATTTATTTCTTTGTGGGGGCATTGTTTGTCTTGGAACTTGTATGTGTGTTTTGTGTATAGTAATGCAGGTCCAATTATGGGGGTTTCTTGATTTTTTGTTTTGTTAAGTGTGTGAGGTAAAGATTTGATTTTGGCAGTGCTTTTGGAAATTCTAATCATCTTTTCCACGATTTGGGTTTATAGGTTTTACTCATTCGCTTCTCTTTTTTCTGGGCCCTTGTTTTGGTCAAGGGTCGTGACAATGGGAGCGCGGTTTATTTGAAAGTGTATATATACCTTTTAGGTCAACGCTGGTAATCATAGAATGCGTCGATTGGATGTGAAGCAAAGTTTTTCTTTTTATTTTTTATTTTTAGATTTTGGTGGGAACTACTGTAGCTAATGGTATTTAGAACAGGGAAATGGATACTCGTATGGAAGAATCTAGAATCAAGAACCCTGATAATGGGGGATTTATGATCCTACGGTTGAGATGCTCTTGAACTGTAAAATCTGCTTTGGGACAGAGAAATGGATACTCGTTGAATCAAGAACCCTGATAATGGGGGATTTATGGTCCCACGGTTGAGATGCTCTTGAACTGTGAAATCTGTTCTGAAGATCTCTTCGACCCCAGAATTTGAAATTGAAATATGTGTTGTTTGCTTTTGTTTTTTATTTTTCGGATTGGGTATTTAGGAGGTTGAGCTCTAGTAGAGATTCGAAGTCCCAAGTTTGTAATACGACACCTGATAGGCTTTAGCTGAACTGGATCACACAAACTCATTTGTCCCTTTAGGCATAGAAGTAGTTTCTAATCAGATGATATGACTGGAAATCATTACATTATCAATCATATGTTTGTTTCTTCTTAGAAGAATGGATGAAAAATATTCAAAATATTGGCCTTTCTTGGATGTTACAATTTTATGAATATGCCAAATGCGTTCATTTTGTTTCTCAGACCTATGAGGACTTGGTCTGAGGCTTAGACACAAGAATCTGTGAGTTGCATGGGGCCATTGTCCTCTATCCTCTATGGGCTTTAAGGATGATGAAATTATTCTTTGTGCTTCCCCTTTCTTTTCAAGTTGTGTGTGTGTGTGTGTGTATGTTTTTTGGGTTAAGGTATTAGGAATATAGTCTTAAGTTGAACCATTTCTTCATCCGTATGAATGGCTATGGAACTAATTCTGCTGGCATACGTTTTAAGTATTTTCCAATGGAAAAAGGGAAATGTATCTGATTTTACTGATGTGATTTGTGCAATGATGATTTTGAAAGCTACAAACATTAAGTTGTGTTTCTCCATGCGCTGAATTGTCTTAATTGTTATGTACTATTTGTTTAACTTTGTAGAATTTCCTTTTGATGATGCAGTATCTGATCACACATTTCAGTGACTTTCAACTGGCATGTCTTGGAAGTTTCTTTCTCCATGAAAGTATCTTTTTCTTTTCCGGACTTCCTTTTATATTTCTTGAGAGGGCAGGTTGGCTGAGCAAATACAAAATTCAGGTTCAACTCTTTTACTGTGCCATTATTCTTGAAGTAGTTCAAAATTTTTTTACTTCTTCAAGCTGAATTGGTGACCAGTTTATACTCTTATCAAGCATCAGACTAGCCAGTGGTATATGGCAGCAGACACTAGCAAAGTATTTCAGTGCACATTAATTGTTAACTACATAGCTTGCTGCCCTTCTGGGCTGTGTTTATTTGGACAATAGATGCTATTGACATTCTTTTTGTTCGGTGGAGATCGCTATGAAACTTCAATGTTTGCTTCTCTTTTATAATGGCACTCTTGTCTGATCTAACTCATGCTCCAACCATGGCAAGAATTCTATTTCAATCCTATTTAAAAGTTCTTCTGAGAGAGTAATTGCTTTCTGGAAGTAGAATTTTGTTTTTATCAATTCTATGATGCTTCTTCTTCATTCCCATGGTGCATAACTAGTTAGTGATCACAACATTGTATGAATGAGGTGCTTCCTTTTCTATCCTTTTTCCTTTTCCTACACTCTTGGTTTTAGCCAGAGTTCAACATTATCTCTGGAATTTCAAGCTGTTGTAGATTTCTATTTAGGGTCTTATCATAAGGAGTAACCCCTCTATCGAAAAGAATCTTGTCACTTTTTGGTACTTGCATACAGTGTATATTTATGTATGTTTGTATGTTTTACTGGAATGGGCTTTTTGCATTTGTTGGTACTTGCACAAGGGTTTTATTTATTTATTTTATATTTAGGCTCTTACCAACACTGCCCCTTGGTATGTGATAATGCTTGTTAGTGATGGCATAACAGACACAATTAATGCGTAAAGAGTGGCTTTAAGGAAAAAATGCTCCAATTTGTCTTCAGCTATGGTCGTGCCAAAATTTTCCATTTGTAATTTCTTATAGCTGCTACCAATTTAGTGCATATAATATATACGTTCATCCTTCTCACTTGTAATCAACATTATTGGTTTTTATGTCTATTATCTGAATTTATATCATTGGGGGTCATTACTTGTTTGTGTTTCTTATGCAGACAAAAAATAACAGCCCAGCAGCTCAGGAGAAATGTATTACTCGCCTACTGCTGTATCATTTTGGTGTCAATCTTCCAGTTATGATCGTCTCATATCCTGTCTTCAAATTCATGGGCATGCGAAGTAGTCTTCCATTGCCGTCCTGGTATTTTCAGGTTCTTTATATACTAAATCTTGTTTTCTCAGATATATATATATAAAATGCTAATAATATTATGTATGAATGCTCGGTCCATATTTCCATGGACATGTAAAATTTCCACCTCGTCTAAAGCATAGTCACCGAGATTTTGCTTTTCGATTCTGCAGGAAAGTAGTTTTAACGCAGATAATATTCTACTTCATCCTTGAGGACTTTGTATTCTATTGGGGACACCGGGTTCTGCATACCAAATGGTTGTACAAGCATGTTCACAGTGTCCATCATGAGTAAGTGTGAGCTTTAAGTGCTTTATCAACTGTTTAGTTTTATAATAATCTTTTTTGCTAGCCACTTTTTTGGGTGCTCTTATGGGCTTGTTAACATATACAGATATGCTACGCCTTTTGGACTGACTTCTGAATATGCTCACCCTGCTGAGATACTGTTCCTTGGCTTTGCTACCATTGTTGGTCCTGCGATCACTGGGCCTCATCTGATGACATTGTGGTTATGGATGGTACTAAGAGTCATAGAGACAGTTGAGGCACATTGTGGTTACCATTTTCCATGGAGCCTTTCAAACTTCTTGCCTTTGTATGGGGGGTAAGTGTGTCAGTTTTCCTTCTTGGTTCACCTAGCGTTGTGTTTGTGGTTAGTGTCCATATTTTACTCGTTGTTCTGAAGTGGTTGTTTTATTATTTTCCAGAGCTGATTTTCATGACTATCACCACCGTTTGCTTTATACCAAATCCGGCAACTACTCGTCAACTTTTACTTACATGGACATGTAAGTTTTTTTTCCCCCACATACTGCTTAAAGCATTAGCATGTTTCTATTGTTTGGTTAGACTGTATACCATCTCTATGTCCCTATGCCAAGATTGTAGAAAGTAGATGGATTTGATGTTGAAGTCTTTTTCGTTTTTTGTTTGTCGATTGTAATGGGTCTAAAGTAGATAATTGGGTGGAACAATATATTGTATTGTAGCCCATTAATTGTAACCCATGAGGCCCAGTAGTTAGGCCCAAGTCGTAGCTGAATTCGAGACCAGCAAATCTCCGAGGAACGAGTCTTTTCTCTATATTTCTTTTTCATACCTTTACAATTATCTAAAGAGTCTTTTATAGACTCAGCCCTAACTACTTGGGCCTAACTACTGGGCCTCATGGGTTACAATTAATGGGCTACAATACAATATATTGTTCCACCCAATTATCTACTTTAGACCCATTACATTGATATAAAATCAACCTTGTGTCTACTTTAGTTAATTCTTTTTATTTGTAGTCAGTAGGAAAGAGAAAAGAGGGCAAAAAGGAGGGGAAAAGAAGAAATGTCACATGGAGCATGTTACAATGATTTACATGAACCCCAGTCCTTGACCATTTTGCTAACTGTGGATTTTTCTAAATATTTGCAATTATAAGTTGTTGTGGCTGGAGTATGGTCTGTGGCATCAGATTTTTAGTTCTATGAGTTGTGCAGAGTTGTAGAGAGTCAAAGAAGGCCTAAATAGTGTCTGGCTACCAAATAAGTTGTTGTGGCTGGAATATGGCCTGTGGCATCAGATTTTTAGTTCTATGAGTTTGTGCAGAGAGAGGGTGAGAGAGAGAGAAGGCCTAAATAGTGTCTGCCTACCAAATGTGGTTTTTGTACAGACCTTTGTTTGCACATATGCATGAAACGAAAGAGAACTGGAACAGTGACATGATTTTTGAACATCTTACATCATTCCTTTGTTCTGGTTTATTTTTATTTCTGTTTTCCTTTGTAATTCCAACTTGGTTTCCAATAGAAATTGAGGAGCAGGTTGGACACATCCTATTTAAATTGTAACATGCTTTTGGTGCTTAAATCTTTTGGGTCATAGTAAGAAACAGCTGGAGCGTAGGATGAAAGTATGCTAACCACGTGTCATGCATCTTCTCCATGAATTTTCAGGGTATTTGGAACCGATAAAGGTTATAGAAAGTTGAAAGCTATGAAGAAATCCGGAGTTGAAGATGTTGGCAAGCAAATGTAACTACCGGACGTCAAGACATTGCTTTTTTCATTTAAGGCCATCCTAGAGGTCTCGTTCTGTCCATTCCTCATCTTGTGTGCGACCACCTTTTTGTATTTGATTTCTGTTTACAGAGCAGTTATGTGGAATCAGTGGAAAGCTTTTCCTTAGACATTTTTTGTCCTGCTATTGCTTACATACATGAGTGAAGTAGCTCTCTTTGTTCCCTTCTCTTTTCTCTAGCCGGACGCCAATTCCACATAGATTGCTCCAGAAGTGACCCATTTTATAATAATTTGATGTAGGATCATGGAATCTTCTTAATCGCCATTACCATGGACTTCCTAGATTGTGAATGCGTATTTATTTATTAGTCATTTCTTTAATTTTTGTTTTCAGGTGGGGTGGATTCAATGCCAAAGGTGGTAATATAAGAATCTCACATTCTTTGTGTTTATACCTTGCGATTATAATAAAATCTGAATCGCGATATCTATTCGCGAATGTTGAAATGTTGGTTCTAAGGTATTTTTTAGGTTTGGTTGTGAAAAATGCTTCCATGATTTCTCTTTTATCAAAGCCCCACCAATGGTGGGAATGTTCTTTCCTTTTAGGGTTAATCTAAATTTATTTCCATTAAGATTTGCAATGTTGACAACAATGAAAAATACCATTTACTATTATTTGGGATTTTATGGAATTTTCAAAATGGCTTCGAGATGGCTTGTCTTGTGGTTCTGAAAGCTTTGGAGGCCAGGTTTCTGTGCATGAAAAAAAAAAAAAAAAAATTCCTTTGATTCTTCTCTTCAAAAGCCATCTCAATTGGATTTCATGAAGTGGATTTCTTTTCTTTTATTGAATTAAAAAGTGATATCACAAGGGAATCTTTTCTTTTATTTTAGAAGTTTTTAATTAGATAAGAAATAGTAAATTTAATTATTTAATTAATATTTTCATATTTTTTTAAAAATTAATTTTTTTTAAATACGTAAAATATTTAATTAATATTATATTAAATTAATATTTATAATTAGGATTCTCTTTTAATGACATTTTTTTTTTAAATAACCAAAAGTCATGTCAGTGACTCTTCCCAAAAAAAGGAAAAAATTTAGATAACCAGTCACCCCTTTTAGAGAGAGAGAAAGGCAACTAGCATCAACTGACAGTAAATAAATGTTGGGATTCCTCTCTCGTGTGGTGATTTGACAATTGACAGTCACTCCTCTGTCACCAGACTCACCAGTCACCACACAATTTCAACTGCCTTGGGTTCGAAACAACATTTTTTTTCCCATGTCTGTTTCACCCATCTCCTTCAAGGATATATCCGTGATGACCATTAACAGTTAATTAATTTTATTTTGAAGTTTAAGACAATTAATTTAAGCAAAAATTTTTTTTTATTATTTTTTTTTATATATATCTAAAATGTTAATTAATTTTTTTTTTTACAATTATTGAAAGTTTAATTAAAGAGTATTGACTATAATTGGAACCTTAGATTTTTTTTTTTTTTTTTTTCATAAATTCGGTTTGGACCTGGGCTACAAAGGCCACCCCCAAGGGCCAAATAAAATAAAAGTGAAAGGATTTTTTTTGTATGGGGATGGCCTTGGAGACAATAGATTTTTTTTTTTTTTTTTTTTTTTTTTTTCAGTTTGGACTGGGCCATGGGGTGGCCGGCTGAGGATAAATAAAAAAAAAATTAACATTCCCAGCCCTTAGAGTCGTAGGACCACCCAAAGGGCCTATGGGCGGTCACGGTGTATCGACTCTAGCCAAGTTATTAACCACCTTAGTTTTTTTTATTTGATTTTAATTTTTTATTATTTTCTTTTTAAAAATTACTTAATATTTTATTATTTAATTTAAGCAGAACACGTGGCATTATATGGGCCGTCAGATAAAAATAAGAGTTAAGTACCTAATACCCCCTGGGGTTTAGGAACTTTATTTTTACCCCCCTGGAGTTTCATTTTTATCACAGGACCTTCCTGGGGTTTTGATAAAGGACCAACTTAGTCCATCCGTTAGTTGACCGTTAGGCCTGACACGTGGACCAATCATATGTTGACACGTGGCACCTATTTAATTTTTTTAAATTCTTTTTTTAAATTAAAAAAAAAAAATCTATGTGGCTCGGCCGCCCCCATCCGGCCAGATGGGGGTGGTGGGTGGTTTGACCACCCCCATGGCCAAAGGGGGTGGCCGAGCCACCCCCAATATTTTTCCTTTTCCTTTTTTTTTTTTTAAAAAATAAGTAAATAGGTATACGTGTCAACTTATAATTGGTTAATAGGTTATAGCGGTCAATATGAGGATGAATTAAATTAATGCTTTTATCAAAATAGGGAAAGATCCTGTGATAAAGAAATAAAGCGCCGAGATGATAAAAAATAAAGTTCCTACACCCCAAGGTATTAGATACTTAACCCTAAAAAATAAATGACCAAGATTGAAAACCGAAAAATCTCCGATCCTCCCCATAATGGGAGGGATCCTCATCCGTGTGTTAGCATCCCTTTTGAACTTTTTTTTACTTCTAAATCCCCGTTTGGGCCCAGTCTAGTGATTTTCTGATATGACACATGATATTCCCTCCTCTAGAGGTGCCCCATTGCTAAAGACAGCTCCATACCTTTTTCTTTTTTCTTTTTTCTTTTTTCTTTCGTTCTTTTTATTTTTTTTTATTTTTTTATTTATTTTATTTTTTATTGGTATTTCCTTTGATTACTTGGATTTATCCTCTTACTTAGTTAAGCTGTAAGTGAAAAATGATGGATGGATAGTAGTTGGATCCAACAATTAGGTGAATCATAATTAATTAGGTAAATAATCATTAAACCTACGTTTGACAGCTGGTTCCTTCCATGAAGCCACCATTGAGGTATACCTGCCCATTGGGTTGGAGGAACCCAGATCCTTAGCCTACAGGGTTGCCAACAGAACTTGCTTGTATACTATTATCTCAATTCAGTACAACATAAACTTAACACACATTCTAAGCAATATTCATACAACACCAACATCTAACTCTTGAGAAATATAATTTTTTATGAATCTAAAAACTGAATAAATCCTCATCTTTCTGAGATTTTTAATTTTTTTACCTTTTTTTTTTTTTTTTTTTAATTTTTAAATTTTAATTTTTATGGTGTGTGTGTGTATTGTACTTTATAAAATAGAGGGCTGTGAGAGGATCCAATCCCCTTGCCCATTCCATTTTGTGTATGAAATTTGTGCTAGGTTATGATGAGAGGGCAATCAACTTGTTTGGTTGATGACATTTTATCAAAGATAATGCCGTTCTATATGGGTTATTGGGTGATAGCAGTTATCCAGGTCCCCAGCAAATATGAAAAATTTCTTATGAAACTTACTTGCCGAATACAAAAGGCCAACAAGTTATATAAGACTTAGCCTGGTAGATGAATTTCATAAGAACTTTTTCATATTTACTACTCCGATTGCTAGATTATCATATCCTTCACAATGGCTCAAAATAGAAGCAAAAGAATGTTCCAATCATAATCATCAAGCCAGATTCAATAATCTGGAGACGTACGAGGATCATTTTTTTTGTTGTAGTGGTTGGTTTAAAGTAAGTTCTAAGGCTTCAATCATTCCTTCCTCTATCTTTTTGCTGGAAGGCTTTAATTACATTTCAATTTAATACTCCCTCCCAGACTATCTCAGGGGAACAACCAATTAAACTAGATAAAGTATTTGATCATCGCACCTTTCCGATCACAATTTGAATTTTCATGGTTTGAATGAAACTAAAATATCACCCATACCTGTTAGATTGTTTGAATAAAATAATTTTTCCCTTTTTTCTTAAATTCTTTTCCATCCCTTTTATGTATCTCACTCTGTTTGCATTAAAAAGTTAAAAGAACTTTTAGTCTTTTATAAAAGATGGGCATAAATTGTTTGTAACTTTCGTCTAATAAGTGTCGAGTGTCATCTCTAACATGTCTTTTCTATTTAAAACCCAACATCTAAAAAACTCAAAAAATCAAAGTATTTCAGTAGTTTCAAAAGGTCATGGTTGCGTAACAAATAATCAATTATTAATGAAGCAAGAAATAAAGAGTAGCACAATGATAGAAATGGTCATTATAGTTGAGAATTACAATATATAAAAGTCCTCAAAGAGTAACTCAATCAACAGTAGATCACGTCTCATAAAACAAAAATTACTCAAAAAGTAACTCAATCAACAATAGACCACGTCTCATAAAACAAAAATTACTAATTCGAATCCAAAACCCTACTATTCTATTTCAAAACAAATTTGGACCTAATTTCTTGTTAAGAGTGTTATTTTTTTAAAATTATATAAAAAAAAAAAATACTGCAATTTAAAAGTAAACTTGTTTTTGTATTTTTAAGTAGTGTTTTGTATTTGAGTAATTGACTTATTTCTATTTATCTTTTTCTTTTTTCTCATATGTAAATATTTAATGAACAATAATTAAATTGCAAGATCTCATAAGAAAATGCAATTGAAAAAAAAAAAAAAACCAATATTGGTATCGATTTTCCAAGTCCATTCCTCACTCCTTTTCTACCATTTCAACTCCTTCCCAACAAAACAGTGAAAACACTACCCCACTCCCCTGAAATAAAACTAAAAAAATATACATTATATAAAAAAGAAAAAGAAAAACCCACAATAATCCATGGCGTTTGGTTACGTGGCCTTTCTAAGGTCCACCACGACCACGCTAACGTTGTCAGTACTGTGCCTAGCCAACGCCAGCTTCGTCAGCAACATCGACGCGTCCGAGCACGCCTTGTCGGACGTCTCCGACGTAGCTACTTCATCCTCCATCGGCGAACACAGGGGCGCGTGAGCCTTACCTCGAAGACACATACGCGCCACCCCACACGCCGTTTCATTGGACACCACGTCCCACAGCCCGTCACTCGCCAGGATCAGACAGTCGTCCTCCGCCGTTCGATCCGTGACCGACACCTCCGGCTCGCAGCTCACGTAGGGTTTCAGATAGTTATCACCTGCGGTAACAAAAAACGTTAATGAATAATGCTATTGTACGCCGCGGAGTGTGGAGAGATATAATACATAGCTTTGGCGTTGGTGCTTACCAATGGCTCTTGACATGGCGAGAACTCCGAGAACCCGTGGGCCGTCCCAATATATAACCCGGCCACCGGCGGCCTGGATCCGGTTCAGCTCGTCCGGACGATCCGGCTGTTCGCACGCAACACGAGAAAATAATGCTTAGTTAGCATGCTTCTCATTGTGACTAAAATAGAAGAGAAATGCGTCTAATGAGCTACAACAATCAGAATCCTCAGATCAGGCGATCCGACGGTCACTGTTGCGAAGCGCACAACATCACATCGGACGCGGGTGAAGTGGGTTTCCTTTCATTTTTTTTTTTTTTTCTTTTTTTAAAACGTTAGGCTAATGCTTAAGTAAAAGAGAACTGGAAAAGTAATATGCCTTAAGTACCGTTTGGTTACTTGGCTCTCTCTCTCTCTCTCTGAGAAAGCAGTTATACTAAAAGCTGAAGTTAATAGATAGAGGGAGCGGGAAGCTAACCTTGTGATCAGACGAGAGAGGAACAGGCTTGCCGTTCCGGCAAAGCACGGCTCTGGAGTCGCCGCAGTTGGCGACGATTATCTTGTCGGACGTTACGATGGCAACGACCGCAGTGGATCCAACCGCATCGCACTCGGGAGACTGGAGCTCACACCTGCACTTGGCTCCCAAAACGGTATCGTTCCATGTAATCGCCTCCTTGTCCATGCGCCAGAAGCTTTGCTCCATCGCGCTCTTCCATTCTTCCTTGCTCTCTAACTCTTCCTTCACCAGCTCGTGCAACCGCTCTTTACACTTCGTCGCCACCTAAAACAAATAATTTTTTTTTAAACTCTAAATTCAAAATCAGAGTAAAAATTCGATTTTTTTTTTTTTTTTGTTTGGTTTATTGAATCGAAAAGCAAGACTCGTACATGAGAGCAACCGTGGCCGTCGTAGACTCCAAAGTAATGCAATTCAGTGGCGGTTTCCGCGTCTCGGCGACAAAACGAAGGGTGGATTGCCACCGCGTCTTCCATGTCTCTCCGCCTTCCACACACCGACGCAACGCCGAACTTCGGGTACTCCCTGGAAGCCTCTGGAACCACAGGAGTCGACGGCGAGAGACTCCCCGTCGAAATTGATTTATTCGAAGACTGATTCGAAATTGAAATGTCTTTGCTCTCGGATCTTCCAGTGTCCGCCACAAGCACTTGCTTTTCCTCCTCCGAATCCGAGTTCTCCACCGCGTTCCAGCAGTCCCGAGAATAAACCTCTACCTTCTGCCGCTTCGGCCCGTTCTCCGTCTCCGGCGAAGAAACGCCGGAGACGAATTTAAACCGTCTGATCTCCATTCTCCTCCTCCTAGCCGCTCGCGAGCTCTGTTCACACGGTGTCGATGCCTCGCTCTCACTCACCACTCCGCAGCAGATATCCGCCATTCTTAAAAAAAAAAAACCCTTCAATTCATACCACAAACCTCTATCAAGCCTCTGCTGCAAAATCTCGAAATTAGCGACGAAGATGATCGATTGCGTGAGCTGAAAAGCAAATGGAAACAGCGAGATGAAAGAGAAGCCTCGCGCGCTCACAAGGAAGCTTTAAAAAGACTCCCATGGCCTTTCTTTTTACGTAGGTATTTGGTTGGAAGCGAGGTGCTTAGCTGCCCGTCACTGTCACGGGCAGCCCGGACACGTACTGTTGTGTGTGACGCACTGCGACTCTGCCTAAACAATCTGATCTCCACCGTTGATCTTCACCCATCTCTTCCCTCTCCTCCGTCAATATCAAACACGTGTACCTACTTCGGCGGGGTACGAACGTACGTGGTCCAATAGAACTTTAACACCTTGATTAGGTGAACCTCCTTTCCTGACACGCATGTGGTCCTTGATTAGGCGTGGTTCGGGGTTTAAATTTTTCTCATTTCGGATTTAGAGTTGGTGCCACGTGTCTCCATCATGGAGTACGATATTGAACCACGACTTTTCATTATTTAAAAATTCCCGACTTTATTCCTCTCGGCTCTTGTGGTCCAATCAAATATCTCTACGTATCAGTCTCCGATTTTGACTGTGGGCCCAGGTGTCCACATCGTTGACGCCAAACAGAATATCTGAAGGCGGTTACCGCATCCTCTGACACGTGTCGTAATCGTAGACTTCCTCCATTGACCCGAACCCGGTGGTTTCTCTAGAAAAAGCTTTCAAACACATTCACAATTGTGAAACTACACTAATCGAACGACCCAACGAAATAAAATTTTGATTGGGCCCCTCCTTATTCGGTCGCTAAAATGTCCAAAATAGCCTGAACCGTACACGTCAACAATAAAGCTTTGGTTCAGGTTGGCAGGAACATAATCACTAAACTAGATTTCATAAACACGTGGTATTGAAAGAGTGGGTAACGTGTAGAGTGACAGACGGGACAGTACGTTGAGTGGGGGCCACGGCTGAATAACTCAAACCGTAGGAAGAACTCCACGTGGAAAATCTGGCTGGCAAGCAATTGTACTATATGGGGTCCACGAAACTGACAGGAGGCAAAGTCAGTGCCACGTGACGAACAAGACCCTGCACGGCTTTAACCCTTGTCTCCGAACTTGGACTAACCGGGGTTACTTTTTCTTTGCCTTACGGGAATGTATGGTTTGGTTAGGATAGGTAATCACTCATCACTCATTTCTTCGTCTTTGATTTGAAACCCTACCGAAAAAAAAAAAAAAAAAAGAAAGAAAAAAAGTGAAATCCCACCAAAACTCTCTCTCTCATGATTTAGATTTTTTTTTTTTAACGTGTTCTGAGCATACTTAGGGCTTTTTACGTGCGGTGGGATGAGCTTTGGATGTGAGACACGTGGAAAGGGGTTTGTGTTGTGATGTGAGGCTGAGAAGAGTGCTTGGTGGAGAGACACTAGACACGTGTGAACTGTATCAGTGACTCGTGTTTGGTTGGTTCTAGCGCTCTGAGGTGAGGGAGAAGAGGGGGTTGGGTTACGTGGCAGACGCGTAGAGGTTTTGTGGGGTGGTGCATGGTGAGAAGGCTGCACGGTCTGCACCTGCATGCGAGCGTAGTGTTCAGAGCTGGGTTTGAATTACAATTGGCGCCGTGAGATACACATGCATGCAGGGAAGTAGTGGTTCGACGCATCGACTGTTGAACCGCTTCAAAGCTGTTTATCTCGCAGCCGAAATCCGGGATTTCGGCATCCAGGATTTCTGTTCAGGAGATCTTTTGCTATTTTTTTATATTTTTTACTTCCCATCTTTCTTCGATATTTTTCTTTGGGAAGAGAGAGAGAGAAAAGAAACAGGGGGGGTTCTGACTTCTGAGATCGTTGAGCTTGGAATTTACCGGAGTTTTAATGTATCGGAAGTTACAGGTAGAGAAGTTGTTGATTCTGAGCTTAACAGAAAGTCTACATACAGGGAACATGGGTTACGAGGATGACATGCGACTGTTTTTGCGGCGGCCGGGGAGGATAGACTAGAGACGGGAGTTTTATATATATATATATATATATATGGTTGCTTCCTTTAATATTGTATCACTCTTTGAAATATTCAATGAGATGAAAGCAAATATCTATTGCTCAGACAGAAGATATTTAGAGTTATTCTCTTCCCATATAAAAATGTTTAGGGAGTTTTGCTGTAATAACAGACACATTTAGAGTTATTATTATCGTGTCAAAGTGTTATAGTCTACAAGTAATCTTTTTTTTTTTTTTTTTTGAATTAATCTTGTTAATTTAGATTTTGGACACAGAATTAATATCTTCGGATCTAAAGATAATTTTTCATTTGGGTTGCATTGAATAGAAAAAAAAAAAAAAACTTATAAAACCATTATCAAACATACTATTAGCTTTTTACGTGTTTAATTTTCTTTCAAGGAAAAAAATAATTTGAGTAGTAGGACTTTTCAACAAGTCATTATCAAACATACTATTAGCTTTTTATGTTTGGTACGCTAGTTTCAACAACAGCATAAGTATTACTTAATCAATTTAGTGATTATTGAGGTGAGAGATTCTCTTAAAATAATGCATCAAAACCAGTACCCCATCACTAAGCTCTTGCACTCTTAATGCTTTACGCAAAGTCACCCCCAATATTTTCCCAGGTTTGAGAAACCCTTTTCATTATTTTCAGCATTAAGAATGGTAGCTTTCTTATCGACCACTCGATCTGTCCTCACTAATATGATAGTATTGTATTGAAGTCAAATCGGGCAATATATATATATATAGCCCCCATATTATTGATGTTCTCATTGTGTGTTAGATTTTGGCTCATAGTCTCTCAACGGATTATGGATGACATTATCTTAAGATGCGATCAGCACCTCTTGTAGGAGCACATCTTGTAGGAGTCAATCCGCTCAATTTATTGACAGAAGTACTTCCATACTTCAACTTTAGTGTTTTTCGCATATCTTGAACTGCTGGATACACCTAAAACTAACTATTTTTATTTTATTTTGTTTTTCTAATCACCTAAAACCAACTAATTAGATTGTTGTGCATGCTGCTTAACATAGTAAAACACACATTCATCCTTTTTGCGCCAATTTTCAAAGGCTGCAAAATCCCTTTTGTGTTTTTCAGCAGCCCCTTCTCAGGCTCAGGTAGTGATCAATTGGTCAAGGTCGCCACCATATGTCATAATTTTCACCATCAAGTTTTTACTCCTTATTCAAATCGGCAACAATGCCTTTCGAAATCATTTCACTACAAAAAAATTGTGCAAAAAAATACTACGCACATCCAAAAAAAAGAAAAAATTTCTCGTTAGTCAAAGTAAGATAAAGATTATTAAGATGCAGCATGATGGAAAATTCGTTAAGCTTCCTAATCAACTCTTGCGCCCCACGTGTCAAGCCATTAATATTTAACTTAATCTTTGAGCAAAATTATGTATGATCGAAAAAATAAATTCAACCCAATCATACACCTAGCTACTTAGGGTCCGTTTGGGATTGCGGTTTTAATAAGTTTGAAATCGCTACTTTTTAAAATTGTACAAACATTTGGTAAAACATGTTAAAAAGTTTTTTTTTTTTTTTTTTTTTATAAAATATTTGTTATGCGAAATTGTAATTTTAGTTTAAATTCGCTTTTTTTAAAACAAGCACCCCTAACCTACTTATAGAAATCACATATTTTTTCCTTATTTTAAATTAAGTGTTTTTTAATCGTAATGTCAAATCCCTTATGATTTGCAATATCTTTAAAAAACATAGATTATTTTTTACGAAATTATAATCCCAAACGAACCCTTAATCAAAATAATCTAAGAATTTTTGTATTCATACATAATGAAAAAAAAAAAAAAAAAAATGCCTACAAAAGTATTTAAAACATGCAATAACATATAATGAGAGAGCTGTACTCACCCCCCACACCCCCTCCCCCCCCCATTTTTATTTTTATTTTTATTTTTTTAAAGTTGTCAAATGGGTCAAGCCGTTCAAGTTTAAAAAAAACATATGCAAACCCAAAGCAAACAGACTCCAATTTTCACAGCCCTCCACTCCATTTACACACACAGTGGTCGCTATTCATGTGGCTGCCACCACCGGAGGCCACCGCACTTGCTCATGCGGAGGCCCAGCTGTCGTTGGTCGCTATTCTCCCCTTCTTTATTTTCTTGACATGCAGCAGTCGTAGCCGCACCATGCTTTTTTTCCACATTGTTTAATTTGAAGTCGTCAGTAATATCAGGAAAAATATATGGAAGTGCAGGAAAATAACGACGTCGTTTATAGGAGGCCAATATAGGTTTTCCAGGAATGTTTGTAAATAGATTATTAATTAGTTGCATTGGGCGAAGTGGGGAAAATTCAAAGAGTTATGATCCAATTATTTCCCATATTTTTTACTTTTTGGATAATTGTATGTATTGGTTTGATATTATAACAATAGTACAACTTAGCTATTTAATTTGAAGTAATGCTAGAAATTATATTTTTACCCTATAATTATTTTATAATACTGATGTGACCAACAAACAACCATTAATATTAGATTAGTCATTGTTTAAAAAAATAAATAAATAAAATCTAATAATTGGTTAGTAACAGTCACATTAACATAAAAATGTAGTTTCTACTATTAATATTTAATTAATTTGATTACTATATCATGATATGTAATTCATACTAAGAAGTTGTCTCATTTTTCAATTTATAAAAATATTTATTATTTTAGTTTATTTACCTGAGAGAGAACAAATAATTCGGATGACTTGGCTATTCTCAATTTAAGTATGTTGATGTACTAAAAAAAAAAAAGAAAAAAAAGTCACTTCTTCCAAATTCATATACTTAAAACACATAAAAAAAATATTGCTTAAAACCAAATTCATAAGTTATAATATTAGTATCAATAAAAACCCCTTGCATGCATATATACAACGGGGCTACACAAGGGCGCACACACATAGATATAAAGCAAACTGATGCCTTATTATATGCAATACTGCAAAGTCTGCTACTAGCTAGGGAAACTGGCATGCATTTGTTTGCTCATATATATATATATATGGTCATGGGACCAATAAGCAACTCACTGTGACCCCTCCGTCAACGCAGATTGTCTGCCCGGTTATGTAAGAGGCTGCCGGAAGACAAAGGAATGCCACCAAGGACGACACTTCTTTTGGCTCCCCAACACGTCCCATGGGCGTTTGAGAGATAATCGAGTTAAACATGTTTTCATCAGTAAGATACTGCAATATTTATATAAAACAATCAGAAATGAGAAAATCTCGATATATTAAGATAATTATTTTTAAGAATGTCATTATCATTTAATTAAGGAGTAACTTCACTTTAAACCTCTGAATTATCACGTGATTTGATAAGCTATCATCAAACTTCAAAATCTCTCAAATTGAACCCCTGAACTTTCAATTGCAATCAATTTGAACCATTTTGTCAAATTTTAAACGTTAAAAGTGAGACAGTGACGTTTATACCCCTAATTTTTTTTATAAAATTCCAAATTAAAAAAATAAATAGAAACGAAAATCAAGAATATTTTGGTGTTTTTAGGTATTTCTGTTAGAAGTTAATGGCTAAATCTGATGGAGGGAATTCAAATTGACTGTAATTGAAAGTTCATGGGTTCAAATTGAGAGATTTTGAAGTTTGGGGGCTTGTCAAATCGTGTAGTAATTCAGAGATTCAAAGTAAAGTTACCAATTTAATTAATTTAAAGCAGAAGGATGCGAAACGGGTGTTACAGGCTCAGCAAGGGGGGTCCAAATAAACCATGGTGCAACACAGTTAATCCTTATATTATCTTTTGCCCACTCGCATGCCAAACTCCTCGTTAGCTGATTCATTGCCCCTGCACAAATATATACGAAAATTCACACTTTCACAGCCTTCGTATTAGCAATAATAATAAGAATAAAAATACCTTTAGTTGCTGAATATACTGATCCCACATTCATTACTGATATAACACCACAAACTGAAGATACAAATACAATGCTTCCAGCTGATGAAGCTTTCAGAAGAGGATGTGAAAGTTGGCTCAAATGGTAGGCAGATTCGAAGTTCGTGGCCATGATAAATGAGAAGTCTTCTACTGTGTACTCCGTGGTCGGTTTTGTTATGTTTGTCCCGACATTGTTAACCTAGAGCCAAATACTCAGAACAATGAGAAATTAGAAAAACTCTTCAAAATGCTGCCTTATACATAAGTGAGGTGGCTGGACTTACAAGGATGTTGAGTTTTCCATTAAAGATGGAGGAGACAATGGTTATTAGCTTCTCTCGCTCAGTTCGAGAGGATACATTGCACACTGAACCAGTGACTTGAAAGCCTTTCTTTCTCCACTCACTTAAACATTCATTCAGGTCGGCCTCATTCCTAGAGCATGTATGTACAATCGCCCCAAAACCTGCAAGTTCCTCCACAATAGCATGCCTGATGATCACAAAATAAGGTGGATTAGTTTTATTAGGAAGATAAAGCAATTGAGAGCGTGGTGTAAACTACCTTAATTGGAATTTTTTTAGAACATTATTCTATTAAATCTTGTTTACCGACCTCAGATGTGTTTTCCACGATTCATGGACTTTTGGTCACTTAACAAAGCTAGCTATATATGATAATGGTGCGTTTATTGTTCTACCTTTCATGTGCATGCCATGATAATGTATCTCATATTTGTTAAATCATAAAATCAATTTCACGCTATTTGATGCAATTTTTTTTTTTTTTTATAACTCGCCATTGAAAATTGACTTGTAAAATAAGGATGTCCAAAAACTTATATATACATAATTAAAATTGTACTTAAGTCATATATGTTAGAATATACGATAAGGATACCCAAATATATTACCTCTATTTTCTCCTTCTGTTATTTACTTTATTTTTCATTTTATTTTAAGTTTTTTCATGATATCAGAGGCATTTCTCTCTCTGGACTCTCACCACAAAAAAAAAAATTATATGTTCGAAACAAGAAGTCATTTAGGGGATTCGGCAGACATGAACCTAATCGACAAGTTGTTTAGCTCCTGCAAAAACAAATTAAATAAAAAACAAAAACAAAATAAGTTAAAAAAAAAAAAAAAAAAAGGCCTAACAATGCCTATAATTGACCCATGTGGCCCATCGATCTGTTGGCCCTATTTGTTGCCCCAATTATCTACCCAAGTTGGCCCATAATTGGCTTTGCTTTAGCCCATTATGGCCCATTTTCAGCCTATTGTTATTAAATGCCCATCTCTAGCTATCATCGTCGGCCGCCAGCATCCATAGAGGTATTTTTGTTAAAGGAAAAAAAATTAGTATTATTATTATTTTACGCATTTACAGGGGTATTTTTGTTTTATTGAAAAAAAACAAGAAACAAAAAAGATTATTTTTGTCCTTTTTTTGGGCCTTAAGGGACATTGTCAATTTTTTGGTAATTTAAGAAAGGACATTATCAATTGAGTAGTAGTAGGAGGGAATATATGAACTTTTTAATTTTTATTTTGTCTGTACCTATCTATATAAGCTTAATGGCCTAAGATTTTCATAAGACCTAGAGGCTAGATTTCATTATTCTTGGAGAGTTCACTAAACACCTATGCTGAGCCTAGATAGATTCACTTTCTCAATCAAACTACAAAAAACAATTATAATGATCATTCACTTGAAGAGTCATCTTGGACTATGTATTGATTAGATCTTGAATTTGTACTCATCACAACTAAACAAAAGCTAGCTACCTCCATCTGACCCCTTTCTATTGACCACAAATTACTAACAACTACCGATATTTAGCGTTATAAAATTTGATGATGATGTTTTAATGGTATACTAAGGGCATGTTTGTGTGTGCTTTTGAAGGGTTTAAAAGTGCGTTTAACTCTCAAAAAGTCAATCGGTTAGGGATCACGTCTTATGAAGCGGAGGTCACTAGTTCGAATCCCCCTCTTTCCCCTTGTGTGGACATGTCAAAAAAAAAAAAAACTCAAAAAATCATTTTGAAGAAAAAAATACATGTTTGGTAAAAAAAAATGAAAAGTGCTTTTAAAAGTCAAAAAGCCTAAAAATAACGAAAATTCACTTTTGGCAAAAAACTTTTTGCCAAAAAACGTTTTTTAATTTAAAAATTATATTTCTCAAACACAATTCTTAATATCGTTATATCTATATAAAAAATCAAGCGAAATTGGTTCAGACATGGCCTAAATTATTGACTTCTACTATATATATATAGAGAGGATATGGTGTTCTATCAAATCAAGGCGTCCATATCAATATTTAAAGTACACACTAAGGGCATGATTTTTCTTAGAGTAGTGATATAGAGCACACCAGCATGAGTGAACAGTGCTCATGCTGGTGTACTTTATAATAAAAAATAATATTAAAAAAAATATTGAAACAGTAATATTAAAAAAATAATAATATAAAGTACACCAGTGTGAGCACTGTTCACTCACGCTAATGTGCTCTATATATATCATTACTCTTTTTCTCATAATCCCAAGATCAATGATAATGTTATTTCTTTATTTTTACTTCTCCAATATATATATATATATATATATATATATATTACTTTTGATCTTATTTCTTATTTCACTATATATCATATTAATTATTTATTATTACTATTCTAAGGAAAAATTCACATTAAAAAAGTTGATCAAACAACCCCACCACGAACTTTCATTACTGGCGGGGGCATATCGCTAGAATTTGGCATATAAGTTTCATTTTGATACTATTATAGATACAGTAACTCGTGTAAGATAATAGACGTAAACCATGTTAGTTTTTATCTATACCATTGATTTTGAATTAAAACTAGTAGTTAACAAAAGTATGCATAAAATGTATGCAAATAACACTATCTCTTTCCAAATCATATAAAATAAGATATCTTTTCTCATAGAAAAATACCAAAAGTACTGTGTAAGGCACAACTAGCTTCCATGAATTGCTTAATTACAAAATTCGTCTTCAAAGAATTTACCCAAATTTAATTTGGGTGCATTTTGTATTGTAATTTCATAGATAATGAATTATTTAGCATTGCATTTTTTAAAAATTGTGATTTGAAAACGTAGAAAATATGTGTTTTTACATTGCAAGTAAGAAGGTATTTTTTAAAAAAACACACAATTTTAAAGTTTAAACTATAATTTTAAAGGCTAAACTGTGATTTTGTCAAATGCTTTAACTTTATTTTTAAAAATTATGTTTTAAATCGTAAATCTTAAAATCACTATTTTTAATCATACTTTTTGAAATCACAAACTTATATAAACCCTTAAACGAGTGTTGAGACCACTCAAAACACGCACTCACATATTCTTGTTTGATTGTAGTGCGGTCGGACGCGAGATTACACCGGATCTTAATCCTTAATTTCCAACTGATGATGTTGGATCAGGAAGCAAGAAGAGGATGGATATTTTTAATCAGATCAGGTCGATGCCCACCTCTAGGTTCTAGCTCAAAGAGCCATAAAAACCCATAGAACAAGAGAGTGCAATTACATGCATGCATGGGCATGCCGGCAGGTCCGGCACTCATGGAAGCTAGCTAAAGAACACAGCTGAGCTAGCAATCCTAATTAATGTTTTATCGACAGTAAATTAATTTGACACACACTATGATCTTGATCGATCATCTGTTTCTCTTTTTCCATCTTTCGTCTTTTGAAACAAAACAATTAACGATCATGAAATTGATAGTCTATATAGCTATGAGTCTATGACAGATTAGTTTGAAGATAGAAAGAGAAGGCCAAAGAGAGCGAACCCTATTCCTTTTGTTCCGCCCGTGACAAGAGCTGTCATCCCCCCAAGGCTCCATGCCTTTTCTCTGCTACCCACGTCTGCTGCCTCAGCCATCTCTCTCTCTAGATATCTTTCTCTCTCTCTCTCTATCAGTGTCTTGAAATGTCCTGGATATTCGTGGATTGGCTGTCATTTCGATCTTATATACAAGAGTTATCATGTCCCTTCTAAAGGTCGTAATTCTTATCATTTCAAATTAACTAGTGGTTATAAAAAGACTTGAGGTTTTATATGGATCACTCATGAATTTAAAGATTTAATGATAATTTCAAAAGTTAAAAGAATAAAAAAAATATGAAAGAAAAAATCAATCATTTCTTTTAATTACAAAAATAAAATATATACTTTACTATAAAATGTATTTTTCTTTGTTCAAGTTGTTTTAAGGAAAAATATAATGGGATCTCTTTGTATTTTGCCGATTTTGACTTTGTAAACTTATAATTATTTTAAGTTCAAAAATTTTGTCAGATAAATTATAAAAATACAATTATATCCCTCTTATAAAATAAAATAAAAAATAAAAAATAAAAAGAAGAAGAAGAAGAAAGAAAACAAAACAAAAGTAGGGTTGGGTCATGGGTAGGAGTCACTAGGAGCCTAGGATATGTCCAACCCCGGCCATGTGGCAGGGTGCTGTAAGTAGGTGACATCCAGCAACCATGCATGGCTGGTGTTGTCACCACCCCAATTTTCTTTTTCCTTTTCTTTTTTTTTTTAATAGAAAAAGCATAATTATATTTTCATATCATTTTTATTATTTATTTGATGAAAATGACAAAATGTTAAATCTAAAATGATTGTAAACTCAAGTTTTAAATTTGCAAATTAGAAAAGACACACAATAAAGGTTCCTTTTTTTTTTTAGGAATGCTAGAAGTTTTGCTTGTGTCACTCTAAGAATGATGTTTTTTTCTAAAATTATGATTGAGCTTCTGATTAATTATTATTGAATTTTGATCTAGTAATTTTAAAAGACACCTCATTCTTGGAGTGACACAAGAATGACTTATAGTCTTATAGAGTAATTCATATTTTCCTTTAATTTAATAAGTTGGAAAGACTCCTAAGGCTAATAGAATAATTACAGAAGTCACTCTTTTGTATTACTCCAAGAATGATGTGGCTTCTAAAATCACTATTGGACTTATGATCGATGATTATTGAATTTTGATAAAATGGTGATTTTAAAAGCCACATCATTCTTTGAATGACACAAGAGAGATTTTTAGGATTATTCATTCGTATAACTCTTGATATTTTAAAAGAAATGAAATATATATATATATATATATATATATATATATATATCGCACACAAGCCTTTTCCAACTTTTTTTTTAAAGGAAAAAAGAAAAAAAAAAAAGTATTGATCAACGGGAGAAAAGAGTTTGTTGCAGGCAATTATAAGCGCAATCTCGATTTTAGTATCGTCTGTATATAGATAAATTTTCAACTTGTATTTGGTCCAAAGGGAAAGCTGACTGTTTATTTATTTATTTTTTTTATGTTGACGCTAGAGGGAAAGGGGATTAACTGAATTTGCTGTTGTGTAAAGATGTTGGTGGAATTTCTTATTCATATATAATCTAAATACAACGTACGTTAATACAATAGTTAATTTAAATCCTTATAACTTTATCGATAAATATTGTTATTTATTATTTATTTTTGGTACGTCAATCTTTTCCTCATACATCTCCATCAAGGAACTCAGGAGTCACGGGCACTGAACACAGAAAATAGGACAAACTATTTTGCTACATCCAAAGTAAAGTCAGGGTCCCACGTGATGATGATTGTCCAAAGCATCCAATGAACTAAAATGATGTGTTTTTTTATTTTATTTTATTTTTTTTAAATATTACACTTTTATAACATAATAAACAGATTACAACATAACACTAAATTAAGAGGTGGGTGCCTCAACAACAAACCCAATCGTAAAAAAACAATGTTAGTGGAAAAAGTGAAACCGAAACAACTGAACATGCAATAGACGCATAAATTGTCCCAAGGAATCACAAACATCTTCAATCTTTTTATTTATTTTATTAAGTTCTTTTAAAATTTGTGTAACTTTTAAAAATATTATTGGATCATAATTTAATAATAATTTATTATAAATTTAATTGTAATTTTAAAGTCATATTAATTTTTCGGGTGAAGCAAAATCGCTAAGCATGCTAGTGCAATTTTTTTTTTTTTTTTTGCATTAAAATATTAAAAAAAAAACTTTTCCTTCACGGCGTGCTTATATCACGGCTCTAATTTTTCAAGAAGAACATTAATTTGAGAAACATAAGAAAACAGGAGTGGAATTAACATGATTTAGAGTTTGGGAGGCAACATTAAAAAATAAAAAATTTAGAGAGGTAAAATTCTAATTTAAAAAATCTATAAGGGCAAAATAAAACTTATTTGAAAAAACATAAGGACCGAGTAATTCCGCCTAGGTAAGAAAGCCTTCTAACATTACTTTTCCACATGCAATATTCCAATCTACAATTACGTAAGAGAAAGAACATGGGATCGATGTTTTATTGGCGTTGCATTCCCTGCTGAAAAAAATAGATGCCGAACAAGAGGAGAAGAAAAGATAGGAATTGTGAAGGCCAACTCCTTATTTTTTTTTCCTAAATAAAGAACAAATGATTTGAAAAGAAATGCCATTGAGAACAAAAAAGAAAAAAGAAAAAATCAAAATAGGTGTTGGGTCTCACCTATTAAAAGGGAGTTTGGGCCTATACACGAAGTAGAGCGTTAACTTAATAATTAAGTGATTAAATTTACCTATTCCTATCTGTTTATCGTTTTAGGATAATTGGTAGTTTAACATGATATCAAAACCAAAGGTCTTGGAATCAAACATGGACTCTGTCAATTCACTCTCAATTTAAATCAAATATTAATTCTACATGTTGGGTCTCACCTATTAAAAAAAAGTTTGAGCCAACACGTAAGGGGGAGTGTTAAAGTAATGATTAAATAATTAAATTTTTCTCTTCTTATTAATTTAAACTTTTAAGATAACTGGTAATTTACACGGAGAATAACCCAAATTTGTCCTCCAACCCCCTAATAGATATAGATCGGTCATGCAACTTTTCATCAAGAGTTGCATTGTTTCTCTTTTAACCCCCATAAAAGTTATTACTTTCTAAGAAGATGATTCAATGTGGGGATGACCGTCCATTAAAAGACGTCATAAATATTGGATCTCCTTGACCTTTTGTAGTGTAGTACAGGGACTCCGAATGGCTTGGGATGAATTAGGAGTTAATTTGCTATTTATTCCGAGGTAAAAAGAAAAGGAGATAAAAAAAAGATGTGCATATATGAAATTTTATTGTGTAATTAGATTTTACACGACTTATTGCTTTTGATCTTGAAAATAAAGTGCATGGTTTATAGGCATCCCTCGATACAAATGTTGTACCAATAAAAACATCATTTTCTGCTGATTCAAAGCATGCTCAGGGCACTGAGAAGCCATTTACTGTAGTTCCGCCATCAACACAAATATTCTGACCAGTTATGTATGAAGCCGCAGGTAGGCATAGGAATGCCACCATGGAAGAAACCTCCTTTGGCTCTCCAACACGTCCAAGAGGTGTTTGAGAGACAACAGCCTCAGACATTTTCTCATCCCTCAGAAACTGCAAAAAAAGAGAGAAAATAGATTCTTGTCATGCCTTAATTAATCCCCCTCTATGAAAATCACAGACAAGGAAAAAAATATTACAATTTCAGCCAAGGGGGTTCTGATAAACCAAGGTGCAACAGAGTTACTCCTTATGTTGTCTTTTGCCCACTCACATGCCAAACTTCTTGCTAGCTGATTCACGGCTCCTAAAGATTAATAATATTAGACAACAATTTGATCGGAGCTTAATTTTAATGTCTCTCTCAAACTTATAACCCATGAGTTTAATAGAAAAATCAAATAGTAAAATGCAATTACCTTTAGCTGCACTGTATATACTGTTTCCAATATTTACTGCTACTACACTGGCAACGGAAGAAACGAAAACAATGCTTCCTGCTCCCGAAGATCTCAGAAGAGGATGAGAAAGTTGGGACATGTGATAAGCAGATTCAAGATTAGTAGACATGAGGAATGAGAAATCTTCAGCTGTGTACTCTGCGGTTGTTTTATGTATGTTGCTTCCCACATTGTTTATCTAGAAACAGACATCAGAGTACAACAACCCTATTAAGACGTAGTAATTAATAAATGAAAGCTTGTTGGGTGCCGAAAGATAGGATGATTCTTTACTGTTGAGCACATTTTGAGTATGCTGTAAAATGCCATGCAAAATGCGACGATGATAACGAAATAGAGGTCTTACAACTTACAAGGATGTTGAGTTTGCCATTAAATAGAGAGGAGACGGTGCTAATTAGTTCCTCTCGTTGGGCTCGAAACACTGCATCGCACACAGAACCAGTGACTCGAAATCCCTTTGTCTTCCATTCATGTAAGCATTCGTTGAGTTGGGCCTCATTTCGACTGCATGTATGGACGGTCGCCCCTAGGCCTGCCAATTCCTCTACAATAGCATACCTGAAAACAACATATAGTAACCGAATTTTCACAAAACAAAAGTAAAAGCACAAGTTATATTTCCTTACAAAACAACAATTTCCTAGCTGTAGAATGATTATGACAACAAGCAAGAGAGTTCCAAAGTGTTTTCCTACACTACACATAAAACAATTACCAAGATAGTATTTTCCTTTTGCTTTCTGATGAGAAAATAAATTAGATTTTTCGGGGTAAAGGTCAAGCCAAGCCATGGATTAATCCATGGATTAAGAATTAATAATTAATCCATGGATTAAGAATTAAGAATATTCTTAATTCTCTGCCCCAAATTTTTTAAAAAGAAAATGAATAAATAAAGGGTTGAATCCCAAAACAGATTTTTTAGCCACAAAATCCAAATCCCAAAAGCAAAAGAGTTCAATGAAACAAACCAACCGATGCTCTTTTAGAAATATGCAGTAATTAGAATGATTTTTGAAGCAGAAAACAGAAACCAGAAAAAGAACGTAGTAGAGAGAGAGAGAGAGAGAAGAGAACCCGATTCCTTTAGTTCCACCAGTAACAAGAGCTGTCATTCCCTGAAGAGACCACCTGCTTTCTCTGCTACCAATTTCAGCCATTTGATCCACTCTTTTATGCTTTTGTTACTTTAACAACTCTTCTCCCAATGGATTATATAACGTTGTTGGCCGGCAGAACATAAGTGGCTACGTAATGCTTACGTAAAACTAAAGGGGCCGTTTGGCATTAGACTTTGTTTGTTTTTAGTAGCTTGAAATTGTAATAAGATTTAATTGATGTGAAAAAAAAAGTAAAAATATTTGATATAAAAAAAATAAAAGATATTTATTTTATAGTAAATTTATATTTAAATAGTAATAGAAAATAATTAATGTCCTATAAAAAATAAAAATATTGAAATTTGAATTTGAAATGAAAGCAACCCAACAATGTAAAACTTGGCAAATGGCAATACTTCCTGTCCACACATATATGTTTTCCTCTATCCATTTGATAAGGATCGGAATATCAATTTGCATTTGAAATGAAAGCAACCCAACAATGTAAAACTTGGCAAATGGCAACACTTCCTGTCCACACATATATGTTTTCCTCTATCCATTTGATAAGGATCAAAATATCCATAATTCAACGATAAGACCAAAAGAATCAAACATTCACACCGGTTTTTCTCTAGTTAGATTTTAGCTAAAAAAAAAATGGTATTTTTATTTTTATTTTTGTTGATACAGTGCCCACACATGCCAATATTAGAATTAATCTTCTATCAGGGGACTTAAGGTGGCCCACATGTCATAAATATTATATGTATATAGTATATTATTTAAATATAATTTTTATTAAACTAAAAACTTTGGGTAATTAATGTACAGTGAACTACTAAAGGTGAAAATGTGTTTTATTTTCACTCAGTGTTGTCTCCCTTGATGGAAGGAAGCAACGTAAGATAAATGGATAGGGGTCTTGGCCTATATAAAAGACAAGCCTGTGATATCCATCGATCACAACTTTAACGTGAAAAACAGATAGGCCAAAAATCCTTATCTATCATTCTCCAACAAAGTGAAGGTTCTAGGATTGCAAATTGAGGGTTCTGGGATTGTGAATTCTGTAAACGTTCAACGAATATTCAATTCTGTAAACGTTCAACGAATATTCAATTCAAGTGCTTAAACAACAATGGCTAGAGGTTAGTATTTCTTTTATGTTTATATAATTTTCTCCCAAATTTCTTACAACCAAATGTTTGATGTCTATGCGTTTTGGTTATTTTTGGACTTTTTAGACCCTTAATACTACTTTTAATTTTTTTTATCAAACGAGTACTTTTTTTTATTAAACGAACTTTTAAATCCCTCAAACATACACCCAAACATCCTTCAAATTTTAGATAAACAAGTCAATAAATAGGCTGATATTATTCTTTATAAAATTGTTACCGTTATGGGCATATGCAAGATGGAGGTTCAAGTATATCATGTGCATATATATGCTGCTTGGGGAGAATTGGGCCGAGGCTGGGGCTAAGGCTGCTTTTGGGCAGAAGAGCCCTCAGTTGGGTCCCCTAGGCCTTTTCAACATTTGGGTACTCTCTGTTCTCTTTCTCCTTGGCTCTTAGTTCTCTCTTGTTTAGTTGGCCATGCTTGCGGTGACACTCAAAATGGTGGAGACGAGGGGGATAATAAGCTGGTAGAAGTGGGGATAAAAATTTGTTACAAAATAGTTTGTAGTTAATTCGTACAAATCAATCTAATCAAGTGACATGTGTCTTTTATCATGTGAAAAATACATATTTTTTTAATAACATTTGTTTCTCACATATTTTTTTAATAGATATAGGACACATCACACTTTATTAGATTAGTTTCTATAAAGATGAAGTATGTGGAGGGTCGGGAAGCGGGAAGAGATGAGAGAGCGAGTTCAGGATTGTATTTTTACAAACTGAAAAATTCAAGTTACTTGACTACCTCTCTTCAAGAGAGTTGAGGTATTCAAATCAAATCTTCCAAGTCAATTTCCAAGAATTATATATTGCTTACTATTGCAATATACACACAATTTAAGCAATATATGGCTTAATATTAATTATCACCGTGCATAAAACTTTGTTATTGTTTATTAATTTAATTTTCTTAGACAGATAATTGGTAAAAGTATAAATAAAAATATGTAGGTTGTATATGTATGTATGTACACAATATATATATATATATATAGTACGTGCTTGGGAAATTTAAAAAAATATGAACTGAAATTTTCTCCAAACACTTGATAGATTAGGTTGAAAGAAAATTTTCTTCAAACCAATTTAAAAGAAATTTATGTCCAAAAGATATATAGTACGTGTAAGTTATATATATATATATATATACGTGCTTGGGAAATTTAAAAAAATATGAACTGAAATTTTCTCCAAACACTTGATAGATTAGGTTGAAAGAAAATTTTATTCAAACCAATTTAAAAGAAATTTGTGTCCAAAAGATATATAGTACGTGTAAGTTATATATATATATAGTACGTGCTTGGGAAATTTAAAAAAATATGAACTGAAATTTTCTCCAAACACTTGATAGATTAGGTTGAAAGAAAATTTTCTTCAAACCAATTTAAAAGAAATTTATGTCCAAAAGATATATAGTACGTGTAAGTTACTAACTTTAATTTGTTTACACATAAAAACCTCGTCTGTGCATTGAACGAGTCTACAAAGCTAGTAACATTTATAAGAAATTCATTCAAGGGTACACACAAAGAGATCAAGCAAATGATGCCTTATGCAATACTCAAACTAGGGAAAATGGCATTTGTTTACTCTAATTCTGAACCATACACATGGTATGGTTATGGGAACAATAATTAAGCCATTCACTGTCATCCCTCCGTTAACGCAGATAGTTTGCCCGGTTATGTAAGAGGCCGTCGGAAGGCATAGGAATGCCACCAAGGACGACACTTCTTTTGGCTCTCCAACGCGTCCCATTGGCGTTGGAGAGATAAGAGCCTTCAAGAAGTTTTCATCAGCAAGATACTGCAATATTATTTAAATAAAACAATCAGAAATGATAATTAATTTTTACGGATGTTATTAATCATTATCAATTAATTTAAAGCAAAAGGATGTGAAATGGTCTGTTACAGGTTTAGTAAGGGGGGTCCAGATAAATTAACCATGGTGCAACAGAATTAGCCCTTATATTATCTTTTGCCCACTCGCATGCCAAACTTTTTGTTAGCTGATTCATTGCCCCTGCATATATATACATGAAAAATTCACACTTATACAACCTTCATATTAGCAATAATAATAACAATAACAATTAATGATAACAATAATAATGCATCTAGAATTACCTTTAGTTGCTACATATCACAGTCGTTTATATGATAATGCGTAAAGAATGACTTATAGTCTTATAGAGTAATTCATATTTTCCTTTAATTTAATAAGTTGGAAAGACTCCTAAGGCTAATAGAATAATTACAGAAGTCACTCTTTTGTATTACTCCAAGAATGATGTGGCTTCTAAAATCACTATTGGACTTATGATCGATGATTATTGAATTTTGATAAAATGGTGATTTTAAAAGCCACATCATTCTTTGAATGACACAAGAGAGATTTTTAGGATTATTCATTCGTATAACTCTTGATATTTTAAAAGAAATGAAATATATATATATATATATATATATATATATATCGCACACAAGCCTTTTCCAACTTTTTTTTTAAAGGAAAAAAGAAAAAAAAAAAAGTATTGATCAACGGGAGAAAAGAGTTTGTTGCAGGCAATTATAAGCGCAATCTCGATTTTAGTATCGTCTGTATATAGATAAATTTTCAACTTGTATTTGGTCCAAAGGGAAAGCTGACTGTTTATTTATTTATTTTTTTTATGTTGACGCTAGAGGGAAAGGGGATTAACTGAATTTGCTGTTGTGTAAAGATGTTGGTGGAATTTCTTATTCATATATAATCTAAATACAACGTACGTTAATACAATAGTTAATTTAAATCCTTATAACTTTATCGATAAATATTGTTATTTATTATTTATTTTTGGTACGTCAATCTTTTCCTCATACATCTCCATCAAGGAACTCAGGAGTCACGGGCACTGAACACAGAAAATAGGACAAACTATTTTGCTACATCCAAAGTAAAGTCAGGGTCCCACGTGATGATGATTGTCCAAAGCATCCAATGAACTAAAATGATGTGTTTTTTTATTTTATTTTATTTTTTTTAAATATTACACTTTTATAACATAATAAACAGATTACAACATAACACTAAATTAAGAGGTGGGTGCCTCAA
>NC_081550.1:19285434-19313145 GCF_901000735.1 Corylus avellana | reverse complement strand
TTGCCTATATGAGCCTTAAAAATAAAAATTCAAATTTTTTAAAATACCCTAAACATAATTTTAAATTAGATACATAAAGAAAACATTAAAACAATAAAAAGTATTGTTTTATATATATACTGAGTATTGCGTAATACTAAGAGTAAAAGAATTAAAATATATATATATTATTTAATACCCGGTTCCGGTTTTCCCGGTTTTGACCGGGTGCCAAAAACCGGGACCGGAACCGGGGTCCCGGTTTTTTTTTTTTTGGCAACCGGAACCGGAACCGGTCCCCGGTTTCCCGGTTTCCGGTTTTCCGGTTTCCCGGTTTTCCGGTCCCGGTTCCGGTTTCCCGGTTATTTTTGACACCCCTAGTTAATACCAAAAGAATCAAACATTCACACCGGTTTTTCTCTAGTTAGATTTTAGATTAAAAAAAAAAAAATTGGTATTTTTATCTCTGTTGATACAGTGCCAACACACGTCAAATATTTGATGTCGGTGTGTTTTGGTCATTTTTGACCTTTTTGGATCTTTAAAAGCGCTTTCAATTTCTTTTACCAAACGGGTACTTTTTTCATTAAATGAATTTTTTGAATATTAAACGCACTTTTAAACCCTTGAAATGAACACCCAACCACCTCTTAAGTGTTAGATAAACAAGTCAATAAATAGGCTGATATTATTCTTTATCAAATTGTTACCGTTATGGGCATATGCAAGATGGAGGTTCAAGTGTATCATGTGCATATTTATGCTGCTTGGGAAGAATTGGGCCGAGGCTGGGGCTAAGGCTTCTTTCGGGTAGAAGAGCCCTTAGTTGGGTCCCCTAGGCCTTTTCAACATTCGGGTTTTCTCTGTTCTCTTTCTCCTTGGCTCTCAGTTCTCTCTTGTTTGGTTGGCCATGCTTGCGGTGACACTTAGAAGTCAGAATGGTGGAGACGAGGGGGATAATAAGCTGGCAGAAGTGGGGATAAAAATTTGTTACAGTTAATTTGTACAAATTAATCTAATAAAGTGACATGTATCTCTTACCATGTAAAAAATACATATTTTTTTTAATAACATGTGTTTCTCACATATTTTTTTAATAGATATAAGACACATGCCACTTTATTAGATTAATTTCTATAAAGATAAAGTATTTGGCGGGTTGGGAAGAGATGAGAGAACGAGTTCAGGATTGTATTTTTACAAACTGAGAACTAAAAATTCAAGTTACTTGACTACCTCTCTTCAAGAGAGTTGAGGTATTCAAATCAAATCACTTCGTCCAAGTCAATTTCCAAGAATTATATATTGCTTACTATTGCAATATACAAACAATTTAAGCAATATATGGCTTAATATTAATTATCACCGTGCATAAAACTTTGTTATTGTTTATTAATTTGTTTTTCTTAGACAGATAATTGGTAAAAGTATAAATAAAAATATGTAGGTTGTATTGACGTATGTACACAAAATATATATATAGTACGTGCTTGGGAAATAAAAAAAAATAAGAACTGAAATTTTCTCCAAACACTTGATAGATTAGGTTGAAAGAAAATTTTCTTCAAACCAATTTAAAAGAAATTTGTGTCCAAAAGATATATAGTAAGTGTAAGTTATATATATATATATACGTGCTTGGGAAATTTAAAAAAATATGAACTGAAATTTTCTCCAAACACTTGATAGATTAGGTTGAAAGAAAATTTTATTCAAACCAATTTAAAAGAAATTTGTGTCCAAAAGATATATAGTACGTGTAAGTTATATATATATATAGTACGTGCTTGGGAAATTTAAAAAAATATGAACTGAAATTTTCTCCAAACACTTGATAGATTAGGTTGAAAGAAAATTTTCTTCAAACCAATTTAAAAGAAATTTATGTCCAAAAGATATATAGTACGTGTAAGTTACTAACTTTAATTTGTTTACACATAAAAACCTCGTCTGTGCATTGAACGAGTCTACAAAGCTAGTAACATTTATAAGAAATTCATTCAAGGGTACACACAAAGAGATCAAGCAAATGATGCCTTATGCAATACTCAAACTAGGGAAAATGGCATTTGTTTACTCTAATTCTGAACCATACACATGGTATGGTTATGGGAACAATAATTAAGCCATTCACTGTCATCCCTCCGTTAACGCAGATAGTTTGCCCGGTTATGTAAGAGGCCGTCGGAAGGCATAGGAATGCCACCAAGGACGACACTTCTTTTGGCTCTCCAACGCGTCCCATTGGCGTTGGAGAGATAAGAGCCTTCAAGAAGTTTTCATCAGCAAGATACTGCAATATTATTTAAATAAAACAATCAGAAATGATAATTAATTTTTACGGATGTTATTAATCATTATCAATTAATTTAAAGCAAAAGGATGTGAAATGGTCTGTTACAGGTTTAGTAAGGGGGGTCCAGATAAATTAACCATGGTGCAACAGAATTAGCCCTTATATTATCTTTTGCCCACTCGCATGCCAAACTTTTTGTTAGCTGATTCATTGCCCCTGCATATATATACATGAAAAATTCACACTTATACAACCTTCATATTAGCAATAATAATAACAATAACAATTAATGATAACAATAATAATGCATCTAGAATTACCTTTAGTTGCTACATATATGGATCCGCAGGTCACTGATACAACACCACAGATTGAAGACACAAATACAATGCTTCCTGCTGATGAAGCTTTTAGAAGAGGATGTGAAAGTTGGCTCCAATGGTAATTAAGTAGATTCAAAATTCGTGGCCATGATAAACGAGAAATCTTCAGCTGTGTACTCTGTGGTCGGTTTCAGTATGTTTGTCCTGACATTGTTAATCTAGAGCCAAATATTTAGAACAATAAGAAATAAGAAAAACTCTTCAAAATGTTACCTTATACATAATGGAAGAGGTGGGGGACTTACAAGGATGTTGAGTTTTCCATTAAAGATGGAGGAGACAGTGGTTATTAGCTTCTCTCGTTCAGCTGGAGAAGATGCATCGTACACTGAACCCGTGACTTGGAAGCCCTTCTTTCTCCACTCACTTAAACATTCATTCAGGTTCGCCTCGTTTTGAGAGCATGTATGTACAGTCGCCCCTAAGCCTGCAAGTTCCTCCACAATAGCATGCTTGATGATCACAAATTAAGGTGGATAAGTTTTATTAAGAAGATGAGGCAATTATGATAGGGTCGCATGAACAAACATTCTGAAAGCTAATGTATATGCTTATGGTTCACTTAGATGATAATAAGGTGATACCGTTTGTTTTTACTATTTGTGTATTTATTGGTATTTATCATGAATTTTTACATGAAACGTGTACATTGGCAGTCTTATATATATATTATCTGTGATCCTTAACAATTCTCAAACATTTTCAGTCAAATAATTTAAAAAATAAGTTCTAAAATCACATGTACCAAAAACAACATGCAACACATTTACAGAGCCCAATTATTGTATTAATTTTATTTTATTTTTTAAAAAGAAGTAAATGAAAATCATGGAAATGAAGCTATGAATGATTATAAAAGTAATGTTAGAAATTATATTTTTATTTCATAATTATTCTATAATATTGATGTGATAATTTCATAGTGACACATCAACATTGTCGAATAATTGCGACACAAAACTATGAATTTTAACATTTCTCTCTCTCTCTCTCTCTCTCTCTATATATATATATATATAATGAAGACAAAATGAAACCAAGCCAAAGGGGGGTTCCATTATTACGGTCCGAGAATATCCATCGCTAGAATCTGGCATGAAAAGTTATACTTTGATAGAGTATTTCGTTTAAAATCACGGGCTTGTTAAAAAAAAAAAACTGTCATTTCTACATTTTTTTATGCAAATTTCTCTTCCATATCATTGATTTTGCATTAAAATTAATAATGAATAACACCCATGAGAGCTATGCATGCATAGCTCTACTTTAATGAAAAGTTTGATCATTATAGCCATAAACAAACCATAGAACAAAGACTTTAATTACATGCGAGCAGGCACTCATGAAGCTTAGGAACGAAGCTAGCAATCCTAGCTAATACTATAACAACAGATCAGAAAATTTGTCATTCTTATTGCCCATCATGGATATATTGATGATTTTTTAAAGATGTATAACAGATTACTTTGAAGATAGCAAGACAAGGCAAAGAGAGCGAACCCTATTCCTTTTGTTCTGCCGGTGACAAGAGCTGTCATTCCATGAAGACTCCATCTACTTTCTCTGCTACCCATCTCTTCTGCCTCAGCCATCTCTCTCTCTTAAAAACTCCTGCAATATTAGTGGTGTGCCTGTTACTTATATTATATATATATGTGTGTGTGTGTGTGTGTGTGTGTGTGCGTGTGTCAAGAGTTATCATGGGTCTCCTAGATGCCGTAATCAAAGAAAATGTCAAAGACCTAAACCGAAACCATTTATTTTTGAATAATGCTACATTTATTCACACTTTTCTACACTTAAGATGGCTTTTAAATCATAATTGGATATTAAATACATTTTTATTGGATTTTAATCCAATTGTGATTTTAAAAGCCACTTACGGATTTATAGAAATGGGTGTAGAGAAGTGAGAGTAAATGTAACATTATTTCTAGCAGTGACATTGCAAAGTTTTTTTAAAGATCACGACTTGACATTGAGAGTTTTATAGTTTATAGGATAATTGCAAATGCAATGAAAAATCGGAAGATGCCTGTTTGGTTTACAGAATAGACCACTGGAATGGAATGGCTTAAGAATAGCCAGTCATTTGTTTGGTACGTAAGGGCCTATTCCTAAAAATAGTTATTTCCGTTAGAATAAATGATCCCTTACTTAGATGAATAGTTTGTTGGAAGTACAAATAAAAATGCAAAGTCAAAGAAAGCATGCAAGAAGGTTGTACACGTTTCTTTCTAATTAATTGTAACATTTTGGTGCAACTTTTTTTTTACTTTAATTAGCTTAGTAAATTATGCATGCCTTAGAAGTCAAAAGAATATTTGTTAGGCGGCAACCTTATTAGACTTTATGATTTTTAGTTTTAGCTCTTGAGTGCTAGCCACCTTTGTGGACTTTGTAACCATAGTTTTAAGTGCTATAATTGTTTTTTTTTTTTTTTGAAAAGTTAAGTGCTATAATTGTTAGAGCAACTTTTATTGACTGTTTTTTTTTTTTGACATGTCTACACAAGGGAAGGGGGAGGGGGAATTCGAACTAGTGACCTCCGCTTCATGAGGCGTGGTCTACAGCCGATTGAGCTACCCCTTAGGGACAACTTTTATTGACTTTTAGTAAGCAAGTTAGGCGCATCTATTTTAGGCTTTAATAAGTAGCAACTTAATGAGTTGCTTTTATTGACTTTTGTAAGTTAGTAATGTATGTGTTCATATGTAAAAAATCCTTAAATAAGGATATTATGTTCGTTAGATTAAGTAAGCAATTATCAAGCAAGAAGCAAGTGGAAGCTTGATATTTCTCTTCAATATTAAAGTATTATTTTCATCTTGTCTTTTGTTCTTTCTATTTTTGTGAGTGTCCGTGTATTTGGGTATTGGTTTATAAACTTATTCCCAACATAGTTATTCCTTAAGGAATGAAATATATTTTCTAAAAACACCAATATTATTTTTTATTTTATTTTAAACTTGAAAAAAAAAATGAAAAATAAAGTGGGTGGCCGACCACCCCACTCACAGAAGAGGCCGGGGGTGGGCGCACCTTGTTTTCTAGGTTTTTTTTTTTTTTTTTTTTTTTTTTTTAATCTGAGTTGAAAAAAATAAATAATATGGGGTTAATTTTTAGTAATTTTGATTCTATTCTACTTAGAGCATGTGTGATGCTACCAAACTAAGGAATATGAATAATTATTTCATTCCACTCTCCTTTATTCACAGTAATAACTATTTATTTTTCTAATGAAATACACATTTCGCGAACCAAACGAGAGCCCTCTCTTATTTTTAGGAAAAATACACTTCAGTAAACTACCACTACTTTTGTTTTGTTTTTTGATCTCTTTTGATCTCATAAGAATTTATTAATTATTATGAAAAAAATTAATAATTCATGTCCGGAGATATTGTTCCCACGTTCAACAACGCATTGAATAACTCCTACTACTACAGCGCTTTCCAAATTATTTTTTGCATATATAGTCAACTTATATGATCATATCTAAGAAGATAAGAAAAAAAAACTTAATAATTGATGATTGCTAGCACTAGGGCTTTGAATTATTTGGATGCTTCATGCTGATCTTAATAAAAAAGTCTGTGCTTTGTCAATTAAGTTGGTCTAATATTCTAACTTTAAATGATGAGAGGATGTTACTCAGTAAGGAAAAATGATTCAGATCTCATTTGATTTTTTAAAATATAAGATTTTCAGATTTTAAAATTTGAATCCTGATTTGATACATTTAACTGTCTAAAAAAAAGGTAAAATTTTGTGTGTTACCGAGCCAAGTTGATGTAGATTGGCAAGCCTCGTTTGCAGCCCATCCGAACGAGCCTAAACCCGAGAGCCTCGTCTGAAGTACTCATCTGGGTACCATCCGAACACTTATGTTATTTTCGTGTTTTTATGTTTTATATCCGTGGCCGTCCGGATGGGCTTAGGTTCTGTCCGGATGGGTGCCGTAGGGTTTCAATTCGATTTAGTTTCGAACTTTTATTAGGTTTAGGGTCTGAGAGCTTATAAATACATACTTTATAGACCCTAGAAGGCAGTTGTTGTTTATGATTGAGTTTTGTTCAATAAGATTACTCAGAGTTGAGTTTCTTCATGATTTTCCTTCAAAACCTAGAGAGTATCTAGCGTTTTAGAGAAGATTTCTCAAATCTTTGATAGAATCAAGATCTAGAAATACATATCTGTTCTTTATTGTTGTTATTTGATGCAACCTACTAAGTCACGTTGCATCAATTGGTATCAGAGCCCAAGTTACTTTCCATGAATGGGAGAGGGGCAACTATTGTGTAGATATGAACGAAGTGCCCGTGTGCATGGTGGTGGCATGTAATGAGCATCTGGTGATTCGTTTGCGGCACATGGAGGAGAGGTTTGGTGGTATAGCTGTTCAGAAGAGGGAGCGGGTGCGCACCCAACACAGAGTCCCTACCGATCACTTGGCCAACATGCATGGATGGTCCGAACGCTCGTCGTCGTCAACCAAGACCGCGGTACGCAGGGGCGAAAGACAAATTTATCGTTGAGAGTGAACCTGTTAATCATTTTGCAGGGCGTGGAGTGTAGAAGGAATTTCCTATGGCACAAGCTTATGCTATTACAAGGGACGCATGTGTCAAGTTCAACACCCCGGACTTCCAAGGTTGCTTGCAACCCAAAAAGTCCCATATTAAAGAAAAAATAGAAAAATACGACAAAAAGAAGGTGCTAAGAGAGGTGGTAGAGAGGAGGAGTTAATCGGCAATTCGTTGGCATCAACTCTTGGAAGAGATGATGGAGATCCTCAGGGGACAGATAGAGATCCTCATTAACCAAGTGAATAATATGGGTGGTCCTAACGTTTGTCGCCGACAACCAACTCCACGTTTTGTGGATAGGGACAACGTGGTTATCCTTAGTAGGGCGCGATCTCAATGGCAAAAGGCATGGATTGAGACGGAGATTCCGCGACATGCCAACTTGACCATTATTCGCGATTCCCAATTCCATCTACCAAATCCATATGATGTGGAAGAGGAAGGTGAATCTATTGATGATGAGTTTCAGGAATTCGAGTTCATTAATGAGAAGTCCAATCATGATGACGAAGATCCTTCACAAGGATTCAGGGATTGGGATTCTCCACAAACCTATGATGACGATCTCAGATGAAGATCCTACGGAAAAGCCCTTGCCATCCGACCTAGAGGGAGAGTACGTAGAAGACTGGTTTCCTCCAACGTTTGGCGCCTCTACCCCGAAGAAGATGACCCCTTGGAAGAGGAAGGACATACAGATAGCATTGCAAATTATAATGAGGTTGATGAAGATCTTTCAGGTGGAGTGCCTAGATGAAGAAGTAAGTTATATTGATATCCTTGGTGTAGATGATAATTTGTCGGATTCTCTTAACAATGATTGTGATAAGTTTTATGCGGTTGAAGAGAATTACATGTTCACAAGGAAGACAATGACTAACCTATTCTTGAGTATTTTCATGCCATGTGGAAGGGAAAAGATGCGAGGAAAGTGCGGCAAGCTTGATGTATTGCAAGGCGGCGTGTGGAGCCTTCAAAATAATCATCATAGTCTGCCTGTGATTAAGAGCATCACGTTTCTTGTGGGGTGTTGCATTGTCTTGACCTTGAGAACGGGAGAATGGAACGAATTGACAGGGCACTCGAAGGACCGTGGAAAGATCCGTTCGAATTCGAGGACGAATTCTCTTCAATCTGGGGAGAATGATGTAGATCAGCAAGCCTCGTCTACAAGCTCGTCTGTAGCCCGTCCGGACGGGCCTAAACCCGAGAGCCTCGTCTGAAGTCCTCGTCCAGAGACCGTCCGGATGTAGATGTTATTTTTGTGTTTTTATGTTTTATATCCGTGGCCGTCCGGGCGGGCTTAAGTTTCGTCCGGACGAGCGCCATAGGGTTTCAATTCGATTCAGTTTTGTACTTTTATTAGGTTTAGGGTTTGTAGGCCTATAAATACATACTTTATAGACCCTAGAACAGAGGCAGACCTACGTCCAGCCTTGTGTCCCCCCAAAAGTTTTTAAGCCCTTGCTATCAGGGGCTTTCAATGCGAAATAATGAGAAAAGTCCCCCCAAATTTAAGTGTCCGTCCCCCTGAAATGTTTGCTCTCGTTTTGGTGTGTTAATTTGTTCTCTCATCCTCTCTCTCTCGGCACTTGCAGCCTTGCAGGGCTACGTAACCTGTAAACTTGTAGGCCTACACTACAAATTTAATAAGTTCATGTAAATCCTGGAGGACAACCTTGAGTTCATAAACTTGAATTTAACATTTACATTTTCCTTTAGCTTCGGAGACAACTTTGGTTATTTTGTGGTGGTTTGGGTTCATAATATTTGTTTTGGCATCGCAAGTGAAATGAATTTATCATTTATGATTACAAATACACATATAAAGAGTTGATATATATTTATGTGCTTACGTAAGTTTGTCTCCCCAACTACAAATCCTGGGTCCGCCCTTGGTAATTTCTAACATTATTATATTGAATAAGATGTATTTTCTCTTGAATAATGCTATATATTCTACACCCCGATATATTCCACCTCTATATCAGTGGCTGATGTGGCACCAGTGAGATAAGGTTGTACTAGTGTAGTATGTAACATTATTTTTTTCTATTAGGAAGGAAAAAAAAAAAGTTGTGTATGTGGAAAAATTCGTTGGATTTAGATTTTTTTTGAGAAAATTGTATTGTAATTTCTAGAGAGGTAATTGATTATATTATGTTCATTGTTAGTGTAGATTTCAACTTTTGGGTATAAACAATTGATATGATATTGTAACATATTTTATCATAGTGGATTTCTTCGAAGTAATTGTCTCAGAATTTTTCCCTTCAAGCACTTCAAAAGGTTTTCCAAATAAATTTCGATTCTTTTCAACATGATTGATTTGCTTTATGAATTATGATTGCAATGTGTTCTCTGCTTGAGAATTTTGTTCAGAATAATTTTTTGGGAATGGTTGAAATTGTTTAATTTGTTTGTATTTTTTTTTTTTTTACTTTTATATTCACAGAAGACACTTGCGGTGTGATGAACAATATATATGATAAATAGGATGATTACAGGAGGAAACAAATTTATTTCAGTCTGTCAACACAAAAGGAATCACATAAATTAAGTTTAGCAGCATAAATATATATATATCTTCAAGCACCAAAGTACAAATATTTTCTACGGTGTGTCAAATCAAAATTTTCATTTTATATAGAAAACCAGCGACCCCATAAGTCAGATAAAATCAAACAGGCTCTGCTGAAGCTTATTATAAATTATGAGATCGATACAAGTGACAAGCATTAATTAGATCTTAAAACAAACAAACATAAAAAAGACGACATAAAAGGAACAATTGGAGTTGGGAAATTTATTGAAAACAGCTTCAACTAAGGAGATTGATTTTATCATATCTGATCATCTGTCATTGTTCTAGGGCATTGAGTCCGTACACAGTCATCCCTCCATCAACATAGATTATCTGTCCAGTAATGTAAGAGGCTGCAGGTAGGCAGAGATACGCTACCAAAGATGATACCTCCTCTGACTCCCCAGGTCGTCCAATAGGTGTCCGTGAATTTATAGTTTCCAAGACTTTGCTTTTGAGTAACTGTAATAATATATAATAGTATTAGGAATTAAGCGCAAGGATTTTAAAGGAGAACAAAATTTACACAAACACAAGCACAACGAAAACAAAAATATATACCATCACAAGAAAGAAAAAAAAAAAAAAAGAAGACCCATTTTAAACCATTCAATTAAGTCTCTATTTTCGACCCTATTGTCTTCTAAATCCACCTATATATGCTCATACAGAATTTTTTTTTTTTTTTTTTCCCTCCCTCTATGCAAATAGGGAAGATGTTATAAGGGATTTTCAAAAAACCCAAAAAGGGTATGCTTTTTATCAACAACAAATCCAAAACGAAAAATATAGTATAGAAAATAAAACAAGAAAGAAAGAAATGTGGAAAACATATTCAATGATGATTATGCCAACAATTAAGACAAATTAATGCACTTACATTCTCTGTTAAAGGAGTTCTTGTCGTCCCAGGTGCGACGCAGTTGGTCCTAATATTGTCTCGTGCCCACTCACATGCCAAGCTTCTAGTAAGTTGGTTCATTGCTCCTGTGTGTGTATATATATATATATAAAACATGCAATTCAATTATTCAGGCCACTATGTAAATTTTTACAATATCCAGAACCGGTTAATTATGAAAATAAAATTGCATAAATATACATATATTATGTACCTTTACTTGCTCCATAAATCGACATGCCATCTATTCCCAACATTCCACTAATGGAAGAAATGAGAACAATACTTCCTCCTCTTGATTCTTTCATAAGAGGATAAGCGAGTTGGCTCAGGTGGTAAGTGGATTCAACGTTGGTTGCCATGATGAATGCAAAATCTTGAGCCGTCACCTCTATGGTTGGTTTAGCAAGGTAGGTCCCCACGTTATTTATCTAAAACCAGTCATTGGTCAATTCTTTTTAAATATATGTACGCTTGGCTCTATTAAAACCACTCTTATTGGTTATATTTTTAGTGAATACGCATTATTATAAACAATAATCATAACGATAGTAGATGCAATACATGCATGAGCTAATTTTTAGTCAATATCCTAAAAGACGTTTATATATTTTGCAATTCCAAACAAAAACAAATTTTTGGTATATATATATATATATATATATATAAGGCATTTTTTTTAAAGGTTATTGTGAATATCCTCACTAAGTTATTCCTCTAATTTGAAAGTTATAAATTAAGGAAATGAATAGAAATCAAAGTATGACTAATGCTCGATTGTTTCGGAGTAAAATATTTTTTGAAAAATATTTTCAGTAGTTGGTACCATTGGTTTTATTCCCCTTTTATCTCATTAAATGTGATGTAACTTTTAAAATTACTGTTGAATTATCAAATTCAATGCTAATAATTTTAAAATATACATCTCATTTGAGGGATAAAAGAAAGATAGAACTCTTAGGTATTACATGACTTTTTTTCTTAATGAATACTACAGCAAACCAAGGACTTACAAGGATATTGAGTTTGCCGTCAAATTGATGAGAAATTGTGTTCATAAGTTCCTCTCGTTGGGGACGAGACACAAGGTCACAAACTGAACCAGTGACTCGGAACCCCTTCGCCTCCCACTCATGCAAGCACTTATTCAAATCACCTTGATTGCGAGAGCATGTGTGCACGGTCGCCCCAAGCCCTGCCAGTTCCTCCACAGTCGCATACCTATATATACATACAAACATCCATCCGTTTGTCACAAAACTCATGAAGCCGAAGCCATAAAAACAGAAAATTTCTTTTTGTGAAGCTCGAAATAAAAGCCAGTAAAAGAGAGAGCTGATAATAATTCGGTTGCCCCAAGGCCTGCCAATTCCTCTACAATAGCATACCTAAAAACACCATATAGTAACCGAATTTTCACAAAACAAAAATAAAAGCACAAGTTATATTTCCTAATTACAAAACAACAATTTCGTAGCTGTAGAATGATGATGACAACAAGCAAGAGAGTTCCAAAATGTTTTCAACACTACACATAAAACAATTACCAAGAGAGTATTTTCCTTTTTGTTTTCTGATGAGAAAATAAATTAGATTTTTTGGGGTAAAGGTCAAGCCAAGCCATGGATTCTTAATTCTTTGCCCCAAATTTTTTTAAAAAGAAAATGAATAAATAAAGGGTTGAATCCCAAAACAGTTTTAGCCATAAAATCCAAATCCCAAAGAGCAAAAGAGTTCAATGAAACAAACCAACTGATGCTCTAACTAAATATGGCTATACATGTACAATAAACTTCTAAACAGAGTTGCAATAAAAATAAAATGTCGCTTTAGATGGGTATTTATTTATTTGTTTATCTAATTATCTTTTAGAAATCTGCAGTAATTAGAATGATTTTCGAAGCAGAAAACAGAAACCAGAAAAAGAGTAGTAGGCAGAGAGAGAAAGAGAGAGAGAAGAGAACCCGATTCCTTTAGTTCCACCAGTAACAAGAGCTCTCATTCCCTGAAGAGACCACCTGCTTTCTCTGCTACCAATTTCAGCCATTTGATCCCTCTTTGACTCTTTGTTACTTTAACTTGTGCTTCTCCCAATGGATAATGTAACGTTGTTGGTTGGCAGAACATGAGATGCTTATGTAAAACTAAAGTGTCTTCGTCTGTTTTCCCCAGACAATATAACTTGGCAAAGGCCAACACTTCCTGTCCACACATGGTTTCCTCTATCCATTGGATAAGAATCTGAATATCCTTATTTCGACGTTAAGGCCAAAAGAATCAAACATTCACACCGGGCTTTCTCTAGTTAAGATTTTAGCTAAAAAGTGATTTTTTTTTTTATTATTATTATTATTTTTTTATACAGTGCTCACACACGTCAAATGTCTGTTGTAGGAGGCTTACAGAAAAGACCAAAGGTCAAAGTAGCTCATCGTGAGATGACGGTGGAAACTAGCAAGAGTGAATTTGATAAGGTGTACGAACATAATGAAAGCAAGAAAGATGAGAGAATTTGTGTACTTGTATCTTTATCTTTTATAGGGATTTTTCGTCTTTGATTGGCAAGCGGGTTCAACGGGCTGGTTTGCTGATGTCTTTTAGGATTGCTTTTTGCTCTCCTTTTTTTTCTTTTTTTTTTTTTTTTTTGTTGAAAAGTAAAAATATTTAACATATAATTCATTTCATAAAACAGTACTAAAATACTTAAAATTATTTTCACTATTATGTTATATTACAAAAAAGTAAAAATCATCTTCAAAAGAGTACGAGCAAACGATTATATATGTAACATGTGCGTGTGATTATGTAACATTCTTATAAATTAGGTCACTGTTTTTTTGCATAAGTAAAGAATAGTTTTATTAGGAAAAAAGCGAGATCGAAGTGGTGTCAAGTGTGCAGATGTGTAGAAGAGGTCCTTTTGAAAAGGTATAAAGTTTAACAAATGAAGAAAATCTAGAAAAGAGAAAGATGGAGGACGTTCCCAAACAGTCCTCCAAGGCAAGTGCCGAAGGTCAAGGAGACTCATATGGAAAGTGGCGCATCTGGTGATTTTCTATTTTCTTCCCTACTTGGGGTGCAAAGGCGGGCGGTTAAAAACCATCCGCTAATCGCTATAACCGCCAACCGCCTAACCGTCTAACCGCATTAACCGCTATAACCGCTTAGCGGTTAGCAGTTAGCGGTTATTGGGTCTACTAACCGTAACCGCTAACCGCCTTTTTATATAATATATTTTTATAATTATAATTATAAAAATATTTATAGATATAACATAATCACTTGATCATTAAATCACAATTTTTTTTTTTAAATAATTAAATCACAATTTGAGTATTAATATATTATCACTATAATTTATATGATTATATCATATGAGATTGATCATTAAATCATTTGATTATATAATAACAAATTATACATATATAATATGACATAACTCATAAGTATACCAATTCATACTAATACAACAATTAAATATCTAGAGACTTATTTCCAATGTATGTTATAAACTTATAAGTCTATATATGTTATAAGTCTATATAAGTCTACATATGTATATGAATAATATAAATGTATAATATCAATACTTAATCATATGATTCAATGACAATTCAAATACTTTATTCAAGACTTCAAGTGAATCATATTATTAATGTACAATGATGATATGATTCGTATAATATCAGATTAAGTAATTGACATTGAATTAAACAATGACCAATGTGTTACTTATAAACACAATTTAAGTATTAATGTATTATCATTATAATTTTAGTAATTTATATATTATCACTATAATTGATATGATTATATCACATGATGACTTGATCATTAAATCATATGATTATATAATAATAAATAATACATATATAATATGACATAACTCATAAGTCATAAGTCTACAAGTTAATCATATGATTCATGTACAATGATAATCACAATTGATTCAATTGAATTAAACAATATATTACTTATAATTACAAGTCTACAATTTAATTAAAGCATTATTAGATACTTTAGGAATTTAGGATTTAGGAGTTTGAACATTACCATTTACCATTAGATATTAAGTTCAATTCAAAGAAAAAATATTATAAGTAAATATGATAAGAATTTAAATAATTAATCGGTTATGATTTAATATTTAAATAAATTTTTTTAAAGTACAAGTAAATGTAAATTTTGGGTCAAATATTTTGATTTTTCAATATGGGCTCTTTTTATAGCAATTGGGCCCAAGAAGATATTAAAAATACAAGAAAAAAAAAGCCCAAAAAAAAGCCCAATTTAAAAAAAAAACGGTTAGCGGGCGGTTATCTATTTCGCTAACCGCTAACCGTTAACCGCTAGGCGGTTAGCGGTTGCGGTTAGTAAAATCAACTAACCGCCTTTGCACCCCTACTTTCAAGGATGTTGTTTTGAATGAGCGAGGACATTAGGAAACACGTTAAGCTTAAGCAGAGACAAGCAACACGATCGAGGTAGTCAAGAAGGGTGGGAGCCGGGAGGTGTAACGCTCTAAGAAATAATTAACTGGTAATTATCTCTTAGTCCATCTTACTCTCAAATTTCCCTCGAGAATAAGACAAAGGAATCAACATGAACCTTCATGAGAGAGCTTACATGCTAAAAAAAAAAGTGGGATTAGTGACGTGTCTACAATGCAAGGCTTTTTCACACGTTACCAATTGGTGATGTGGCAATTGGTGACACGTTACTATCTTCCATTTAGTGACATGTCAATTTTGACATGTCACCAAATGGTGATGTGTAAAAAATTGGAACATTACCAATTTGAAAACCAGAAAAAAAAAAAATGAAATTAACGTAATTTGTGATACGTCGTTTTTAACATGTCATCCGTGGATGACATGCCACAATGAAACGTTACCAAAGAGTGACATGCCAAAGTGACACATCACCAAATGATGATGTGTCACATTGACACGTTACCAAAGGGTAACGTGCCAAAGTGACACATCACCCCTTTGGTGTCATGTTACTTTGGAATGTTACCCTTTGGTAACGTGTCACTTTGACATGTCACCAAAAGTAACACGTTCCAAAGTGACACTTTGGCATGTCATCATTTTCACTATTATGTCATATTCCAAGATGGGTAAACATGTCCACTCCTATGCTATTGGAGCCCACGTCACTAAGCCAACTAGGGTTGGCCTCACACGGGCATTTTGATCGGCAAGTACTGTTCGACTCGAAGGCATCCATTCCTATGGAATCTCCGCCACCAACACTGAGTGAAGTACTAGGGTTGGCCTCACACAGCCATTTTGATGGGCAATCACATAGCAGCTCAAATATGGATGACATTGATGATAGTGAGACACAGGCCCTAGAGAACATGGATGATGGGACTAGTGCCATGCAGCCCGATGACCGTACTCGGCAAGTGTTGGGTCTCAACCAGGTTTTGAACGATAGATATGTATATATGCTAGTCATACCAATATAAACGTAAATACTTATGCATGTTCTTTCAAATAATATCGGTACTTATTTATACGTTAAACATCAATGCAGATGGAAGCAATAATTTGGATGTCTTGACCATTCATGACTCGCACAAGTTGTGGGATATCCTCGACAGGCAAAGGGTCGTGTGCGAATATAATAATGCATGGTTGCCCGTAGGACTAAGCGGGTCAAAATTTAGACGGATGACAGTAAAGATTGTTAGGAGTGAGGCTTTTGTCAGGATATGCGACGGCAACGACTGGACGAAGGTACCACAGAATACAAATGAGGATTTATGGAACTCCTTGGTATGTGTAAATTATATGTTATCAATTTATGATAGCATCTATATTTTATTTTGTAAAATGACACTGATGGTGAAAATATAATTTATGGTCAATAATTTTTCAATTTTAACTTATGTAGACGCACTTCTACATCTGTCCTGACTCGAATATTGACTCAATCAAACATGACGCATTCAAAGACAATGGCGTTGAGTTGAAGAGTTGGACACAAATTAAAAAAGAAACTTAACATTCGGCGAGGCGATACTCTTGCCAGCATGAGGGCGAGATTGGGGCAAAACCGTGATGACGTGTACGCCAAGGCACATGGCAATAAGCCTGAATATGCTAGTCAGGTTCGAGGGGTTGGTCCAAATATTCTACCTGTGTGCGGCAGCATCCATTCGTATTATACATCATCCCAAGCACGGTCACATAGCTCTAGAAACTTGATGGTCTCACAAATGATTAAAAGAGCAATTAAAGCTGAAAGGGCACAACTAGCTGCACAGAAAGAACAGATGGATGTGATGTTGGCCCACCAGAGGAAGCAGAATAATCACCTTACATAAGACTACGTACATCAATCTAATTATCAATTAGATTTTCACTGACCCACTATTTATTTTTAAAAAGCCTGTTAAATAATTCCCTTCCCCCCTCTTGTGTGGAAATGTCAAAAAAAAAAAAAAAAAAAAAGCCTGTTAAATCATTATTGTTTTAAAAGTTCAATTAAACTAATAAAAAAATTAATTCTTTAATAAAGTAACATGTGAACCAACAATTACTTGTGAGTCAGACTACTTATCTAAATGATTGTGTATTTCATTTTTGAAGCTTACACATTTGCGGTATATATGTACAAACCTTTCGGAAGTCACCGTCGGAAAGATTTTCAGCAGACTTAAGCCCCGACGAAAAGAATCCTCGTCCAAGAGGTCTGTATGCAACAATCCCATTGCCCAGTTCCCTGATAAATTATAATTTTGATTTTAATTATTCTATAACCTCGTAAAAAAAGGAATTAATGCAATTGATGCCTCACCAGCTGCAAGTAGGAATGATTTCTTGCTCGACATCTCTAGACCACAAAGACCACTCCAGCTGCACAGCTGTTATTGGATGAACCGAATGTGCTCTTCTGATGGTGGAAGCAGAGGCCTCGGAGAGACCTATGTACTTTATTTTACCTTCTTCCACCATTAGGTATCCCCTATTACTATAGCTTTAGGGCTTTATCTATAGATACAGGTTATCAATCGAATTACTTAAAATCTTTTATTCTTATTTTCTTTACCGTTATTTATTTATTTTCTTATTTTATTATTAATTTATTCAAATTCAACTTTTTAAATCTCTAACATTAAAGTATGTCAATGAAAAAACTATCAAATTAAATGACTTCTAAATTGTATGTACGCTCGACAACTCGTCATTATTTCTCATATTAATGCACCAATATTAACTTTTGATACAGCTATTCAATGTCTTCTGGGCTGTTTTGTAACTTTGTGAATTATGATGGGGCAAAGAGTAATTTAACTTGTGTGGCTGAGTCTGAGTGCTCTTAATATATTACAATTTTTATTTTAATTTTTCAATTAAAAAACTATCAAATTAAATGACTTCTAACCATAAAGTATCTTTAAAAAAATAATAATAAAAAAAAAAAAAAAAAAAACTATCGAAATGATATTATCCCTCTTTATTAGTATGTGTGCGGTCATGCAAATGTATCTGCTATAAATTGAAATAAAGAAATGATAGATGATTATAGAAGTTAACATTCATTATAACTACATATTATAATTGCCGATGGTCAACTCATAGCTTTGAGGCTCGATCACGTGTTTAAAAGGAACTTTTAATTGATTGATGTGTTTGGATAATTCATGTTGTAATGTTACAAACATTATTTATTTTTTTAACCGTTTGATATTATACTAAATTTTATGGAAAAATGAAACCAACTGTACTTAGTGGACCAAACCAGTTTTTATGGAAAATCTGAAATCATCTTTAATTAGTTTTCTACATTTTGACCATTGCTAACGTTTCACCTCACTTTAAAATATTAATTTTTTATTAATTTAATTTTAAAATTTAAATATAAAAATTAAAATAAAACAAAATTTAAAGAAGTAGTCATTGGTGGGGCTGTCACCCCCAACCCCATGCAGCCACCCCAAGGGTGGCCAAGGGTTAGGGTTGGCCGCGAGCCATCCTTAGGTAGTTTGGGGTGGCTCGCAGGCCACCCTAACCGCCAAGCCACCCTTAGAGGGTTAGGCCACCCCTAGCCACCCATATATGATCATTTAGTCATAAATTTATTTTATCAGGGCCTTTAGAAAACTAGCAGCTCACGTCTATATATAAATAGAGACGGCACCTAAGAGTACTTTACATCCTTAAAAATACATTTTACTCTAATTTAGAAAAACCAAAGAGAGCCATGCAAAATTGATTGCAAATTCCATCTGGCTTCCTTTGTTGTCATTCAATTTGGTCCTTAATCAAATAATTTTATGTGTTTTTCTCTTTGCAGTTTTTCATCGACAAGACTAATGGGTTGTTCAATTAATCTTCGTTCTTGCAAGCGCGTCCTTAATGAAAGTAGACGGTAGAATTCTAAGAGATTGTGTGTCAAGAGATCCGATCCATCGAGTTATATACTCCGGGAGGCATCAATCAACCTTTAAGGACACCGCTTTTACATGATTTTATTGCATTGTAAGATTTTTACATACTCCACTTTTCATCTCTTGTATTTTATTTATTTTGTTGTTAATTTTCATATTGATATTATTTTATTTCAACTAGAATTTTGTAGACCATACAAAATTGGTCAACTCTAATTGTACTCCATGATATTTAAAATCAGCTAATACCAAGTTTCATAAAACAATGAATATAATTCTTTATATGTCCACTTGTTTCACAAAACAAAGAAAATAATTCTTTATATGTCCACATGTTTCAAATTCTTAATATGTCCACTTGTTTCACAAAACAAAGAAAATAATTCTTTATATGTCCACATGTTTCATAAAACAATCATAAATGGATAATGCCACCACCAAACATGTGCGTGGTCGATGGAGACTTTGGGATTTTCTCTACAATTTTATTGGCTCAGCTTGGTATCGAATTTCTCACGGCATTGTAAATGATTATATTATGTCCATTATTATTAGTGTATATGTCAACTGAGAAGAATCAGAAGATATTGTTACGTATTTTATTATATATAGTGGATTTATTCCAAATTGTCTCGAAAATTTTCAACTCCAAATAAATCTGATCTTGATTCTTTTCTACTTGATTGATTTTCTTTATGATTGGATTGTGTTATTAGCTTGAGAATTTTGTTCAGAATAATTTTTTAGGAATGGTTGAAATTGTTTGTTTGGAAATTTTTTTTTTCTTTTTTCTTTTAAATGCACAAAAGGCATTTGGGGTGTGACCAAGAATATGATAAATAGGAGGAAACAAATTTATTTCAGCCTGTCAGCCTAAACATATCTTCAAGCACGAATGCACTGATCAATGAACAACAATGTAGAACAACCCTAGAACCACTCATATCGGTGGAACAACAATGACGAAGTCAAATAAAATCAGACAAGCTCGGCTGAAGCCTATTATTATGAGATATCGATACATCCATGAAGTTTTAAAACAAACATAAAAAAGAAAAGAAAGACAACATAGAAGGAACAACATTTGGAGTTTGGGAAATGTAAGAACAGCTTGGACAAAGTAAGAAGCTTCGGTTTATTATATTTGATCATCTGTCATATATTGTTCTGGGGATCAAATCCATACGCAGACATCCCTCCATCTGCATAGATTGTTTGTCCCGTTATGTAAGAGGCTGCAGGTAGACAGAGAAAAGCCACCAAGGATGATATCTCCTCTGGCTCCGCAGGTCGTCCGAGAGGGGTCCGTGAATTTGAAAGTTCTGCGTTTTTGGAATTGAGAGCCTATAATAGTAATTGGAATGGTAAGCACAATGATTTAAAAGGAAAACAAAAAATACAAACACAACCAAAACAAAATCAAGTGAGAAACAATATGTTGAATATTTAATTGAAATGATCGGAGGTGAATTGATGGAGATGAGGTTAGAAACTTTTACCTCTGATACCATTTTAAATTATTATTTGTCCTAAAAACATAAACTTACAGAAATTGAATTAATATTCTAATTACCCATAAGAATCTATTTACCTCCTCCATTAAAGGAGTTCTTGTTGCCCCAGGTGCAACGCAATTGGTCCTGATATTATCTCGTGCCCATTCACATGCCAAACTTCTAGTAAGTTGGTTTATTGCTCCTGCATATATAAAACAAGCAAATCACACATAAAATTTCAATCCATAACCTGTAAATTATGAAAAATAAAATTGTATAATTAGTATATATAATACCTTTAGTTGCTCCATAAACGGATGAACCACCTAATGACAACAATCCACCAATGGAAGAAAGGAGAACAATACTTCCTGCTCCCGATCCTTTCAGAAGAGGATGCGCAAGTTGGCTCAGGTGGTAAGCAGATTCAAAGTTGGTAGCGATGAGAAATGAGAAATCTTGAGTTGTCACCTCTAGGGTTGGTTTGGGAATGTTGGTTCCCACATTATTTATCTAAAAACCAATCGGTAGGACAAAACAATCCCGCAAAAGTTAAGTAATTGTTAGAAATAATTAATTCAGCATTTTTTTTTTTTTATCAATTTCAATAATTAAATTTAACAATATATCAACATTTTTTTTTTCTTAATGAGTAAAGTAAAAGAGACCACCAAAGCCTTACAAGGATATTGAGTTTGCCATTAAATTGATGAGAAACAGTCTTCATAAGCTCCTCTCTTTGAGCTTGAGAAGAAACGTCACAGACTGAACCAGTGACTCGGAAGCCCTTTGTCTCCCACACACGCAGGCAATTATTAACATCAGCTTTATTTCGAGAGCATGTGTGAACGGTCACCCCAAGAGCTGCCAATTCCTCCACAATAGCATACCTATTCACAAACACACACACACACACACATATATATATATATATATAGAATAACAAAAATTAGCAGAACTTTCTATCATACAGAATAAAGCAAGAGAGTTTGCAAATAAACATGAAACTATGATGAACAATGAAATTAACAAAAGTGAAGTCGTGTGATACATCCATATCACATGATCTCACTCAACCAAATCTTCCATAATCTGAAAGTAGAAGCTAGGAAAAGAGAAAGCAGAGAGAAAGGTCGAACCCAATTCCTTTGGAGCCACCAGTAACAAGAGCTGTGGTTCCCTCAAGAGACCATCTGCCATCTTTGCCACGACTATCTGCCTGAGCCATATCGCTACAATGACCACCACCAATATTGCTGCTATTAACTATCACTGATTTTTTTTTCTTATATTTTTGAGAAGGTTATATGATGATAGTAGCTCGGTGGTGATATTTATACTAGTTCATTTGGCGGGGCCATGCACCCCCTACGAAATTCTTTAATTAAACCCTATATGCATTTTTTTTTTTTTTTTTCATTTTAATGGTTCTCTTTTCATAAGTTTTTCTTTATTTCTGTTTTAAATTATGTTTATCATATTTTAATTTGGTTCTTATAACAACAATTTTCTGACTTTCTCCATTGTCTCAAACCAATGTTGCTAACAAACTCTCAACGAGTCAACGTTGATTTCAATCGGCCATGATAAGACAAGCCTCATAGATCGAGATCATTGACTTCAAGGCTAACAAGATCCTAATTTCAAGGATACTCACAGCTAGATACAGCCAGCTCATGCCAAGAGGAAACCACGCGCGGTTGACAAGTTTCCATCATACATGGATTAGAATTAGAATATGTCCTTAGAAAAAACCCTTGGGCCTATGTTTGCCATCGGACTTAAAAAATGAAGTGTCCTGGAATTATAGTAGATTTAATTGATGTGAGAAAAAAAAAAAATTGTTTTGTAGTGATTTTTTTATTTGAATAGAAAAGTGATAACATGATATAAAAAGTAAGAATGATGGGGGTTGATTTTGAGATGAATAATATGAGGTATTTTTTTGTGCCATTGGCAAACAGAGCCTTAGAATTAGAATATGCCCCCAAAACTCCTTCCTAGGGGTCCTCAAACGATGATAACGGGTGCTCAAGCAATTATAACTAACGGTTATTGGCTATAACCGCAACCAAAACCGCCTTGGACGGTTATCGATTTTTAATGACCGCAAACGCATTAGCGGTTAGTGGTTATTTTATAATCAACGGTTAGCGATTATTCAACCCAATAACCGGCGGTTTTATAACAGCTTTGATTGGCCTATTTTTTTTAAGCTTATTTTAAGGGTTTAAGGCCAAAATGTTCCAAAAAAGATCAAAAAAAAGAAACATGTTTTTTTGAGCCAGTTAATGTTTTTCAATAAGGCTTAACCCAAAACATCACATACTACATTATATATTTCACATACATAGTCATAAAATAGCTCAAATCCATTAAGCCAAATACAAATGAAAAAATTAATATATATATATATATATATATAAATGAAGGTAGTTAGCGGTTATAACCGTCTTGTCCTACCCGCTAACCACAATTGCCCTAAGCTGTTAGCGATTTTTAATAACCGTCTACCAAAACAATTAGCAGTTAGTGGAGTGGTTATAACCACCATATTTGACATATGATCTTTCCTAAAAGAAAAGTCCCTAGAAAAATTGGGTTAATTAATTACATCAACGAGCCTTTTTTTTCTTTAAAAAAAAAAAAGTAAAAAAAAAAAAAAGAAAAAAAAAGGCAAGTCAAGAGTTCGACTCAGGGGCAGAACTATATGGTCCTTGGGAGTCCAATCCCCCAAAAGGGCCCATATAGTACCCAAAAATTTTTAAAAAAGTTATTCAAATTTTTTAAAAATTAAAATTTTACTTCTAAACTTTTTTAGTTTTGTTCTCCCAAAACTCCAAATACAGGTTCCCTCCTGATTGAGGGTCCCACGTGAATCGTACTGGTGTCAAAAGAGTGTCCCAACTAGTTTTGTCCCGCTGCAAGAAGACGAGAGTGTTTATATTTGATGTGAAATATATATTTGTTGAAATGCCTTTACTAAAAGCTACTGAAAAGAGCAAGTGATTCACATGATATAAAATAGATAAAAATTTTGATTTTTTTTTGCATAAAAAATTGAAAAAGTTTTATTTATTTATATTGCATTTTTTACTCGAATAGTAATAAAAAGTGTTTGATTTGATATAAAAAAATAAGAATATTTGAGAGTTTTTTTTTTTTAATATGTCCACACAAAGAGAAAGGAAATAAGGATTCAAACTAGTAACATACTTCATGAGACATGATTCCTACCTTTTTTCTCCAGCAGTATATCAATATGTCCTTGAACCTTTTTTAATTCTTCTAAATTATCTCGTCCCTCATTCATCTGAATTTTTGCCAAAGATTTTGTTTACGCCTTAAAAATTTCTACGTATAACAAGTTTCATAAAACAATGAATATTATAATTCTTTATATGCCCAAAAGTTTCATCAAACAATAAATATAATTCTTTATATGTCCACAAGTTTCATAACACAACCGTAAATGGATAATGCCCCCACAAAACATGTGGTCGATGGAGATTTTGGGATTTTCTCTAATATTTTTGTGGCTCAGCTTGGCATCGAATTTCTTCCGGCATTGTAAATGATTATATTATTTATATATGTCCATTATTCTTGAGTAATGTTATAAACCATCTTTTTATCTTTCTAAAGCTAATGTGACTTTCAAAATCACCATTGAATCAAATTTTAGTATAATTCATTTAAAATTTAATGGTGATTTTAAATGCCACATCAACTATAGGAGAATAAAATAAGAATAAAAAGATAGTCCCTAACAGTATTCATTATTGTTAGCGTATATGTCAACTGAGAAGAATCAGAAGATATTGTTACGCATTTTATTATATATAGTGGATTTATTCAAAGTTGTCTAAAAAATTTTCAACTCCAAATAAATCTTGGTTCTTTTCTACTTGATTGATCTTCTTTAATTATGACTGGATTGTGTTATGTATTAGCTTGAGAATTTTGTTCAGAATAATTTTTTAGGAATGGTTGAAATTGTTTGTTTGGATTTTTTTATATTTTTTTTTCTTCTTTTAAATGCATAGAAAGATAGCTGGGGTCTGACCAAGAATATGATAAATAGGAGGAAACGAATTTATTTCAGCCTGTCAGCATAAATATATCTTCAAGCACCAAAGTACAAATATTTTCTACCGTATGCACTGCATTAATTAACAACATTGTAGAACAACCCTAGAACCACTCATATCGGTGGAACAACAATACTGTTGAAGTCAAATAAAATCAGACAACAAGCTTGGCTGAAGCCTATTATTATGAGATATCGATACATCCATGAAGTTTTAAAACAAACATAAAAAAAGAAAAGAAAAAGAAAGACAACATAGAAGGAACAACATTTGGAGTTGGGAAATGTATTCAGAACTGCTTGGACAAAGTAAGAAGCTTAGGTTTATTTATTATATCTCATCACCTGTCATATATTGTTCAGGGGATCAAGTCCATACACAGACATCCCTCCATCTGCATAGATTGTCTGTCCAGTTATGTAAGAGGCTGCAGGTAGACAGAGAAATGCCACCAAGGATGATATCTCCTCTGGCTCCGCAGGCCGTCCGGCCGAGAGGAGTCCGTGAATTTGAAAATTCCGCGCTTTTGGATTTGAGAGCCTATAATAGTAATAGGAATTGTAAGCACAATGATTTAAAAGGAAAACAAAAAAATACAAATGCAACCAAAACAAAATCAAGTGAGAATCGATATGTTAAATATTTAATTGAAATGATGATAGGTGAATTGATGGAGATAAGGTTAGAGACTTTTAGCTCTAATACCATTTTAAATCATACTTGTCCCGAAAACTTAAACATATAGAAACTGAATTAATATTTTAATTACCCACAAGACAAATCTATTTACCTCCTCCATTAAAGGAGTTCTTGTTACCCCAGGTACAACGCAATTGGTCCTAATATTATCTCGTGCCCATTCACATGCCAAACTTCTAGTAAGTTGGTTTATTGCTCCTGGATATATATAAAACAAGCAAATCACGCATAAAATTTACAGTCCATAACCTGTAAATTATAAAAATAAAATTGCATAATTAGTATATATATGTATATATATATATATATATAATACCTTTAGTTGCTCCATAAACGGATGCACCACCAAATGCCAACAATCCACCGATGGAAGAAAGGAGAACAATACATCCTGCTCCCGATCCTTTCAAAAGAGGATGTGCAAGTTGGCTTAGGTGGTAAGCAGATTCAAAGTTGGTAGCAATGAGAAATGAGAAATCTTGAGTTGTCACCTCTAGGGTTGGTTTGGAAATGTTGGCTCCCACGTTATTTATCTAAAAACCAATCAGTAGGACAAAACAATCCAACAAAAGTTAAGTAATTGCTAGAAATAATTAATTCAGCATTTTTCATTTTTTTTTTTTTATCAATTTCAATAATTAAATTTAACTATCATTCTAATAGAAGCACAACATTTTTTTCTTAATGAGTAAAGTAAAGAAGACCACTAAAGCCTTACAAGGATATTCAGTTTGCCATTAAATTGATGAGCAACAGTCTTCATAAGCTCCTCTCTTTGGGTTCGAGAAGAAACGTCACAGACCGAACCAGTTACTCGGAAGCCCTTCGTATTCCACTCACGCACGCAATTATTAACCTCAACTTCATTTCGAGAGCATGTGTGCACGGTCGCCCCAAGAGCCGCCAATTCCTCCACAATTGCATACCTAATCACAAACACATATAGAGAATAACAAAACTTAGCAGAACTTTCTATCACACATAATAAAGCAAGAGTTTTCTAATAATTAAACAGGAAACTATGATGAACAATCAAATTTACAACAGTGAAGTCGTGCGGTGCACCCATATCACAAGATCTCAGTACTCAACCAAATCTTCCATAATCTGAAAGTAGAAACTAGTAAAAGAGAAAGCAGAGAGAAAGATATATCGAACCCAATTCCTTTGGATCCACCAGTAACAAGAGCTGTGGTTCCCTCAAGAGACCATCTGCCATCTTTGCCACAACTATCTGCCTGAGCCATATTGCTACAATGACCTGTAAGAGTTTGGAAGAAGATAATCTTATAAACATCAAAATCGAATCACTAACATTTGTCCTTTGTGTTTGATTACTTGGAAAAAGAAGACGAGTGTCTATATTTGATGTGATATGAGAGGCAGAGAGGGTGATCATGCGTGTATGTTTCGCAAAAGAAACTGGATATGTATCTCCTGCTTTTATTATTTATTTGAGTCTTTTGAAATAAATAAATAAATAAATAATAGTTAATACTACGTGGACCATTATGTTCCCAACGATGCAAGTAGATTTTAAAAGCCTATAGCAAGAATTAGACCTTTCACCAAATTTGCCATGCTCGATGTCCGGGTAGCAATCACACTCACTGTAGTGTATGTGACTTGATGTTCTCAAGTCAGGCAGTGGCCCCAGTCCATGCTATTTCTATTGGTTGCCATGAGGTGTTTTTGTCTCTTCTTAAAATGCTTCTCGGGTACCGGGATCCCCAGCAATGGGCAACAAATTCTCCATCAAAAATTTCTATAATCCTGACCCTTCAATCTATTTAAGGATTTACAAATCACTACGTGTCTAGTTAATAATAAAATAATTTGCACACCTTTGAACCCTATATGCTTTTTTTTTTTGTTTTTTTTGGGGGGTTCAATTGTGCTTAAGTTTCTTTTCTACACACCTTTTTCATTTATTTATTTATTTTTTTAATGGTTGTCTTTTCATAAGTTTCTCTTTATTTCTGTTTTAAATTATGTGTATCATATTTTAATTTGGTTCTTATAACAACAATTTTCTGGCTTTCACCATTGTCTCAAACCAATGTTGCTAACAAGCTCTGAACGTTGATTTCAATCGGCCATGATAAGACAAGCCTCATAGAGATCATTGACTTCAGGCTAACAAGACCCTAATTTCAAGGATACTCAGTTACTCACAGCTAGATACAGCCTTATGCCAAGAGGAAACCACAGCTATCTTTGGCAAGGGAAAGTCTCGCACTGTGTACTGTTCCAGCTACAGTACAATCTGACACCAACAATAACAAATTT